>NW_015636540.1:9144-17124 GCF_001515625.1 Sinocyclocheilus rhinocerous
GTGTGAGTGAGTGTGTGTGTGTGTGTATGAGTGAGTGAGTGAGTGAGTGAGTGATAGTGTGTGAGTGAGTGATTGTGTGTGTGTGTGAGATGTTCTGAGCTGTGGAAGCACTGATCTCAGATCAGATTCAGGCTTTATTTGTCGTCTGATAGTTGAATGACTGGAATCATGGCCAGGATCTCAGAAAAACAGCCCGTGATCGAGTCAAACACACGCGTGTGGAAACCAAGAGATTCAAACTTTAAAAAGAAGAGCCAGAAATCAAACTGGATTGAGGGCTGTGGGCAAAAAAATGAAACGTTGCATTACATCCAACTATATTTTCTTAAAATATATGAAATGTATTTTTTTATAATTAAAACACTATTTTTTTTCACATTTTTAAATCAAATTGTAAATCAAACTTTTATTTATCAAAAGTTTATTTTTGCATTGAAATGTAAAAAACAATAAAAATGAAATTGATTAAAAATAATTTAAACATTTAAAAATCTTTTTTTTAAAATGATATACAAATGTTATAAATGTAAGATTTTAATATAATATAGTTTGATTTTTGGCTTCTCGTATTAAAAGGTTTTTTTTGGCAGCTCTGGTAAAGGGGAATATAAAAAAATGTGAAATGTAAACACAATTAAATAATCACATGAATTACATAAATATTAAGCCACTTCAATAAAGAAAAGGACTTATTTTTATCGTCCTAACAGGGATAAACTCTGATATTCATAAACACCTCAGATCCTTCCTGAGCCAAAATCCTAAGATTTTTCTCTCTCTCTGAGTTTCCTTTCTCTCCCATTTTTTTTCTATCTTCAAAAACTGTTTTATTTCTCCTCAGTAACATGAGAGACAAATGTCCAGTTACAGTAACATTATATTTCCTGCGAGCTGACAGCGGCGCCTGCTGGCTGAGGTGTGTACTGCATGCTAATGTTAGCTAGACATCATTTTTATTCTCTCTCATGTTTGAGAAAATATCAGAGAAACGTTTTTTAAGAGAGAGAAAACAATTTTGCAGAAAGAAAAAACAGAAAAAAAGTTTTTGAAAACAGAAAAAGGTTCTGGAAAAAAGAAATAAAATTGAATACAGAAAAGTTTTTTAAAATGAGAAAAAAGTTTTTGAAAAAGAAAAATGTTTTTTGAAGAGAAAAATAATTGAAAAGAAATATGTTTTTACGTTTTTTGAAGACAGAAAAAAGAAAAATGTTTCTGGAAAAACGTTTAAGCACACTTTGGACACCCCTAGATGCTATTTACAGTAAAAATAGTTATATGTGCTATTTACACTAAGTGAAAATAGCCGTTCTATTTATGTTATGTAAAAGTAGCAGATCTTTGCAATAAATGTAAATAGTAGCTAATTAGATGTTATTTATGCTTATAAATAGTGGCAGACATTATTCGCACCTCAGTATTGTTGTACATTAACAGGATGCAATAATAACATTGATTTTAATAACAATGATTGTATTTATTGAAATTATTAAATAGATGCTGCCTTATTGGGACAACAACGCCCTCCCTATAGCCTGCCTACCCCTAATTAATACATTATTATTAAACACTCGTTAAGCAATTGATTTACATCTTTTCGATGTGATATGTGATGAGAAAAGAAGAAAAGCGAGTTTGGCAAAAGACGGACTCGAACCCAGTCGATCGTATCATACGCTACTCCCCAGTTTTTTCTCCTAATTTAATGAGTTTATTCTCAACATTTTATTTAGACTTTTTTTTCTCGAAACATAACGACTTTATTCTCGAAATTTAATGAGTTTAATCTCAACATTTTATCTTGACTTTCTTCTTGAAATGTAACGAGTTTTTTCTCGAAATGTAACAACTTTAGTCTCGAGATGGTTTTATTTTTTTAATATTGCTTGGCCTTAATCCTCTTCCGTATTGAAGAGAATTTTTTTTTGAAAAAAGTCATTTTTTAAAAGAGAAAAAAGTTTCTGGAAAAAGAAAAAAAAAGCTTTTGAACAAAGAAAAGTTTTTGAAAAAATAAAAGAAAACGTTTTTGAAGAGAATTTAAAAAATTTTTTTTTTTAAAGTGAATAAAGTTTTGAAAAAAAAAAAAAGTTGAAAAAAAAACAAAAAACTTTTTTGAAGACAGAAACAAGTTTTTTTAAAGAAAAAATTTGAAAAAAGAGAAAAGTTTTTGAAGAGAGAAAAAGTTTTAGGGCGAGATAAAACCAAAGCGAGAGAAATGCTGTGCTCCGGACGGAAGATGTTTTTCCGGTTTCAGCAGAAACTAGAAGAATCCCGGAGTAAAAGCTGAAGGTCAGACGTGGCTCTAATAACAGTTTAAAGTCGTTATTCTTTCAGCTAATGAGCTCATTCTGCTCTGATGGGGCAGATGTTCCCATCGACACGTGTGTGTACTGAGATCATTCTTCACAGACGGCTATTGTTTCATACACAGAAAACTCTCTGCACGCACACGCTTCATTTACTGTATTTACAGACTGTTTTCATAAATTGTTCATAAGTTGTTTCGAAACGCGCCAGGTTCCGAAACAACAGGCCAGGTGTGAAAGCACCCTTAGGGTGTGAGTTGGTTCAGGGCTATTTCCTGCCCTCTCCAAGTCTATGAGGGGTAAGTTTAATGTGTGTGTCATACCAGGGCTATATCCTAGCCTCCACTAAGTACCTGTGATTTCCTATCCCGGAGAGAACAGACCTAGACCTTACAACATGAGAGTCGGGAAAAAAGTCCAAGACTAGATTTCCATCGCACCAGGATCAAACACAGTCTGCTTATAATCCTTACGCCTATGAGGGTTAAGTTTTCAAGTGCCGGTTGACTTACAGCCTAAAGTATAACCTTGTGTCATTTTAGGGCATTATTTGCCAATCCTAGTCCCCCAAAGAAACCATCGGCATGGGGGAAATACTTAAGACACATTCTCAATAGCATACCTCGGGATCATCAGGGGTTTCGGCTTTTTAAATGCTAGACAACCTCCTCCGAGGCGGCCCGCCTAGGGTGATCATTCCCAGGCGAGTGTCTTGTAGCCAAGGGTCTGTCCAGATCCCCAGTTGGAGTCTGGTTGGGGTCTAGTGTTCCAGTCTTTGTTCTAGCATTGTGTTCGAAGCTATTTTGTAAGTTACACTAACCAAAGTCCAACCCAAGGAACAAATAGAATAGATTATTTCAAGGCTTGCCGCCAAGAAACGCAAAATCAATGATTTTCAGGCCCACATATTATTTACCACATCTGAACAAAAACGCTTCAGGGGGAACAATGAGACCCCTAACTTTTTCCCAAAAATCATAAGTATCCCTTACATAACTGGGGTGTTTGGTTGATAATGGATTTAAATAAAAATCAATAAATTCTGCCACCGGTAGCTCTCACTCCCACAGTCGGAGACTATGGGGCGACCTGGGGGCATCCAAGGGGTTGGCCATTTATCCTGGGGCTTATGGACCTTGGGCAGTAAATAAAAACGTCTTGGTCTGGGGTTGGGTTGAACCCCCAGCAAATATTCCGCCTGTCGCCGACAGATGTACCCTCCCTCAACCAGGGAATCCACCACTCGCTCAATCCGGGGGATCGAATCCCGAAAGACTGGAGTCTTTAACCCAGAATAAAAGTTTTTGTTTTCCAACTGACAAAGTCCCTCCTGGACATATTGCGGCCTATCCATTATGACTATCGCACCCCCCTTGTCCGCCGGTTTAATTATAATGTCCCTCCTGTGAGACAATTCCTCCAATGCTCGTATTTCTGCCACTGTTAAATTAGGAGTTAGATCTTGCATTCCCGCGGACACCTCCTGGATATCTTTCACACTCTTCGCAAAAAAATCCCAAATTTCCCCCGGTAAGACCTGGGGTGAAGGAGCCCAACTTGACCGTGAGCAGAAAGGTTTTGCCTGACCCAAATCCGAGCCCGGTCCAAAGAAAACTGCCCTCTGCATTTTAACAAAAAAGTGGCCTAAATCCGCCAACAAAGAAGTCTTTTCAAAAGTTTTAACCAAATGGGAAGGAATAAACGATAAACCCTTGTCCAAAACCGAAAACTGTACCGGAGATAACTCCAAAATCCTTGACAAATTAATAACTGATCCCTTCCATAATGGGCCTTTTTCTATGGACCCTTTCATTTCAAGTTTAAATGTTTCATCCAGTGCCTACACACTGCCTCCTCAATGCAGTTATTTATCATCTTCAAGTTCTCCACTTGCCGCCTCGGCCACCCCTTATGATAGTTAATTAGGGTTAGGGTTAGGGTGAGTGTGACCTCTGACCTGGAAGATGTTAATGTCAGGTTTAGGGTTAGGGTGAGCGTGACCTCTGACCTGGAAGATGTAGTCTCCGGGCCGCACGTCGGTGATGTCCACCCACTGGCAGTCGATGTCGTGGCGGTACGTATCCCAGCAGCCCACGCTGATGCCCTGATCACCCATGTTATAGCAGGCGTAGCGTTTGCTCAGGCCTGTTACCGTGGAGACCAAGCAGAACGAGACGCTGTTTAACGAGCTCGGCGTCAGTCAGGATGACAAGAAACATTTGAGTGTTTTTACATGATTCCTGTACTGTACTGTTATTCATTTCACTCCAGTGTAAAATTACACTAAATACATGAACTTCAAAAATCTGTATTTTTACTCCTTATTACGGAAGTTCTAAGTGGCCATGCATTATTATTTTTTTACCTTCTTGTTTTCTCGTGATCACGACTTTTAATTTTCTCGTGATATTGACATAACAATAGTTGTTCTCTAAGTTACACAACAGGTGGCGGTACAGAACTACTGATGGGGAGTTGCATACTGTACGTGTTTGGGACAGAGGACCTTCTTCATGATCGCTATAATGTGTGCAATTCATTACTGACATTTAATGAACTTATAAATGTTAAATGCTTGAATACATATGATCATTTTGCTTGAAATTGTATCTGTTATCGTTACGTTATTACTGCTGCACGACTCATCACAGTTTCTCATTTACAACTATGTATTTTTAATGTGCATCTTTCTTATTTTTAATCTTTATTATTAATAAATGTATATTAATAAGAAATGTGATGTGCATATGTGTATGATTTAGTTCAGTGATGTTATACAGTGTTGTAGCCTAATCTTTTGTGTTTTCTACATTTCTTTGCAGGAAAGCACACACACACTCACACATAACAACATCCCAAGCTTGTAACGCACATGATATCAGCCTATCCTACATGACTAATAAAAATCACAAACAAATTATTATAATATATTATTATATAGAATTTTATTTCAAACGAATGAGGAAAATAAAGTAAGTTGAATCCAAACACTTTTTGGCGCCACGCTTGTAAAACACTTAACGTTGCTTAATGCGTTAGGAGAGTGTTTTTAAAGACCAAACTTAGTAAACACATTATTAATAAATTATAATATGTACAGACAAGCAGATGAGTCCAGGATGCGAACGCAACGCAACGTTTTCTTATAACGGTTTTCTATGGGTAACACTTAACGCGTTAAACACATTGCGTTCTTATTATGAGCTCATTTGCTTGTCTGTACATACAATGCTTTCATATTAATGATGTGTTTTCTGAGTTTGGTCTTTTAAAAACACTGCCTTATTGCATTAAGCCACGTTAAGTGTTGTCCTATGATAGGCTATTCTATGGGAGGAAAACGCTTAACGCGGAATTAAACGCATTGCGTTCTTATTATGGGCTCATCTCTTGTCTGTACATAGTATGAATTATTAATAATGTGTATAATGAGTTTGGTTTTTCAAAAACACTTAATTAACGCATTAAGCCTTAAGCGCTTTAGAATGTCCCCGTCAAGGTTGTGTTCGTTACTATAGCAACAGCAGACTCAATGCATTGTGTTTTAAAAATCAAACAATTGTTCAAAGAGCCACTTTTGTTGTTGAAATCACGAGAAAATTAAGTCGTGATAACGAGAAAACAAGAAAGAAAAAAATGATAATAATGCATGGCCGCTTAGAACTTCCGTACCTTATAATTTTATGTTTTGAAAAGTACTTGTGACATTTTTGTTCCGACAATCAGCTCATTATTATCCAATTATTATGCAGAAAATAGTTTGTGAAAAAAGAAGTGTTTCTGAAGAGGGAAAAGTTAATGAAGAGAACATTTTGAAAAAAGAGAAACATCTTTGAAAAAAAGAAAGTAGTCTTTTTAAAAAGTCTTTGAAAAAAAAAAAAAAAGTCTTTGAAAAAAAAAAAACATTTAAAAAAAGAAAAACATTTTTGAAAAAAGAAAAGTCTCTGAAAAAGAAAAAAATCTGCGAAAAAAGTATTTGAAAAAAATTTTTGAATAAGAAAAAAAAATTTGAGGGAAAAAAAAAACAGAGAAAATGAAAAAGGTTTTGAATAAAATAAAGTTTTTGAAGAGCACAAAAAGTGTTCTGAGGTTTGAGGCTCGGCTCATTATTATCCAGTCAGTTTTTTTGGTGTTATTTTATTCTAGCTAAACAAAAACATGGTTCTGAAAGTAAATATACAATTCAGAAAATCCATAAAGAGATTAAATGTAAAAATATCATGCATAAAGCTTTAAATGAGCTGAAGTTATAAGCTTCAGTAGATCAAATTAACAATAATTGACAATAATTGAAACATGACAATAAAATCATATTTATTTAGTAAAAATTAATATAAAGATTCATATTTTGATGGCCACTATTAATTTTTTTTCTTTTAAATTAAATGTTATAAATAGTTGATAAAATATTGGTGACATCACCACCTCAGGAGTGCATTATCTTCTAATAATTCAGTTATTCCTTACTTAAAAATTTTTAAATTCTTTGTAAATATTTATTCATGTTCTTACCAGAGAGTGTTATTCTAATTATATTAAAGTAAATAAATATTATTTAGAATAACAATTAGGGCTGTCAGTCAGTTAATTTATAATCAATTACTTTTTTATACTAAAGTAGAATTTAAGTGCTTTTAACTTCCACTCAAGTATGTTTTTGGCCTGATATTTACACTTTTAATCAAGTACATTTTACTCAGTATCCAAATTTTCACTTAAATATAGTTTCTGATAATTTTTTAAACCCCTGAAAATAAATAACAAAAATTATTTTTCTTTTTCCCCAGCTTATCAGGATTTAACGACTAAAGATTTATAAAAAAAACAATATTTGTACTATTTCTACCTGTTAAATACTGAAATATTTTAGACCTTGGCTTAACCAATAAAAAGTATATTCATTTAAAAAAATGATGGTGTTTTAAGATTTTTTAAATTAACGTGAATTTTCCAGGTCTAGGATCCTAGTCATTGAAAAAAAAAAAAAAACGGGGCTAAAATAGTACATATTAAATAAGAAAATTCATTCTTAACATATACTTAACAAGCTTAAAATAAGAATCATCTTAATTTGAATGAGTTGTAGCTTATTTAAATGCTGCTTTAGTGTGATCTGAAGCCATGAGAGGCCTGATCGAGTGGTTTGTTTGTGTTAATGAAGCAGCTTCACCTTCAGGGCAGTATGTGTCCTCCAGACAGAAGCTGGCCTTGTGACCCTCCGCGACCTTTGTGCCGTTCAGGGTCAGGAGGTCGTAGTGCGTGAACACCTCGATGCTGTGGTAGTGCCTGTAAGAGACGAGGAGCACGGCTCAGTCACGCTGTCAAACACTACCATCGTGTGACACAGTCCTGGCCTCTGATTGGCTGCTGGACGAGAACTTCAACTGATCACCCAATCAAAGAGCTGCTGGAGCGAGAGACGACCAATCAGAGCGCAGCTCTCACTGCTGACACCAGCACAAACGCAGCTACATCACAGTGATAGAAAACATACAAACGGACTTTATTTCAGCTAGATTCCACCGCAACACTTATTTTCATTTAGCTGAAGCACTAAAATAACTAATACATAAAAATGATAAAAAATTATATCGCACTCGCTCACACACACACACACACACACACACACACACACTAAACACACAAGCACACACACACACACACACACACTCACACA
>NW_015636540.1:17926-27437 GCF_001515625.1 Sinocyclocheilus rhinocerous
TCACACACACACACACACTCACCGGTGGCACTGGTGCCAGGTCCAGGACTCTCGCGAGGCTCGTGGTCTGAAGTCGGCTCGTCCGAGGTTCATGATGCGTGAGGAGAAGCGCAGCAGCCGCCGGTGACCGTAGGGCCAGCTCATGCGCGCGGCGGAGGACGACAGACAGTTCTCCTCGTGAGCGCAGGTGAGCAGGTGCAGCGGCCGGTCCTCCAGATACGCTGACTCCTGCACCAGCTGCGCATCTATCACCAGATCCGGAGCCGCTGAGGACACACACAGCACACGCTCATCACATATACACAAGAGCAGCACATTTAACAGCTGCATGAATGTCCAACATACTGCAGCAAATCACTTTAATCAAAAATATTATATTAAACCGACACTTTTTGGTCGCCTGAACCCCTTCTGAAATATTTACTTTAAGTCACTTTGAGATTTTAAGTTAATATTTCAATAATTTATCAACAGATTTGCATGTTCATGAGTAATGATGATATGACATGCAAGTAAACTGATAAAATATTACACCTTTTTTAGTAAGGGTTTTCATTTTGTTTTTATTTTTAAATTATTTACTTTATTTTGACATTCTTATGTATTAATTCATTTTAAGTAAGCATTTTATTTTAAATTATTTATATTAATTTGACATTTTTATATAAAAAAAATTTGTAAGCATTTTATTGTGTATTAATTTTCAAATTATTTTGTTGAAATTTTTATGATTTATTTAATTTTTAGTAAGTACTTTACTGTTTTATTTTAAATTTTAATATTTATTTATGTTAGTTTGGCATTTGTATAATTTAATTAATTTTTAGTATTTTATTTTGACTGTTTTTTTATGATTTTCAAAAGATGTATTATTTTGTTACATTTTAATATATTATATAATAATCAATATTATATGATATGAAGTCCTGGAGACTGATGTCATATCCTAGTCTAGCATCTGAGAGTGTGTGTATATGTATATGTGTATGTGTGTGTGTGTGAGTGAGTGTGTGTGTGTGTGTGTGTGTGTGTGTGTGTGCGTCCGCACAGGTGACTCCGGCGGCTCTGGCTCCGCCTCCTCGTGGGCAGTACACCTGTGTGTTCCTGTGGCACTGCTGGATGGAGATCTCGGTGCCGATGCAGTGTGTTCCGCTCAGAAGCATGTCCTCGGACCCGGAGCTGCTGGGCCAGAACCAGGTCTCCTGCGGGACGGACCGAACACGAGACTGAATCCGCAGGAATCCACCCAGAGTCTAATAACTCCCCCTATTACAGCTAATTCATGCACATTATCAAATATTTTCCACGTTCCTCTCCACCGTCTATTTAGCGAGAGCCGCTTTTAAACAGGCTTTAATACGAGTTCAAATGTGCTCCGGTCCAGCGGCTCTATTTTGGGTTTGTTTTCTCTCTGGTTTCCTGCTCTTTCCCTGAATCTGTGCAGGGCTGTAATTACCTCTGCATGGGAAACAACTCCGCCGCCTCCCGCCCGCCCGCCAGACGCACCTGAGCATCACAGGAGACACCGCAGCCCGAGCGTCACTCGTCAGGTGAAATATCACTGCTTCATGTTTGCTCAAACTATAACTAACTACAGTACTGTGACAGCATTTAAGGGGCCAAGCACTACAAGAGAGACAATGAGGAGCATGGCAGGGAACATCAGAACGACTGCAAAAAGACATTTATAGATGATCTATAGACGATTCAATTACTAATTACTTTTGACCAATAGGTGGCGCCGTGACAAAATTGATGGTCACAATGACACACTTAGTGTTTCAATATGGTAAAGTGTCAGAAAGTTACAGCTTCAAAACCATTTCGGCATCATGCCATAAATTTTGTGGATGTGCTAAACGATAACAGTTTGACATATATTAGCACAAAATCCATAACTTTTTTGCCATCATGATCTGAATCAAATTTGGTGAAAATTGGTCAAAGAGAAGTTTGAAAAAGGAGGTTTTCAAAGAAAATCAAAATGGCAGATAGGACATTTAATAATTGGTATCGTTGTTCTTGGCATGATCCACGGAATCTAACTCCTGACCATCAGGTGGCGTTATGTCGAAACTGTGCAGGTATGGATGTCGTAACACGCACCAAGTTTGGTCAGAATATGTTGGAGTGTTGCAGAGATACAGCCTCATGTTCACTTTGGCGTGCTCTTCATCGAATTTGTTCTTGTGTTATTCAAGAACATTTTAACTAATCAACTTGAATTTCGTAAAGTTTTGTCAGCATGATGAGAAGGTGACCTGAATCAAATTTGGTGAAATTCAGACAAACAGTCTACAAGAAGTCAGAAGTTTTCAAAGAAAATAAAAAACTCCTTTTTAGAGACATTAAGCTGGGGTGCTTTGTAAATAAAATATTTTAATATAACAAGTAAAAAAATTATAACAAAGTCTACACTTTAGTCCTCCAAATGAACTCCAAACTCAGACAGGATAGGAATTTTGGACGATTATAGCATAATTGGTATCGATGTTATTGGCATGATCTAAGGATTCTATCTCCTGTCCACTAGGTGGCGCTGTGCTGAAACTGTGCAGGTGTCCTCAGGTCATGGTTGTCTTTACACACACCAACTTTGGTCTGAATATGTTAAAGTGTTGCAGAGATACAGCCACAACCACTATGGCGCGCTCTTCGTCAAATTCGTTCGCGTGTTATTCAAGAATGCTTTGACTAATTTGAAGGGTTTGACTTAGTTTTTTTCTGCATGATCTGAAGACGACCTGGTTTGATTTTTGTGAAAAACAGAGCAACAGTTTAAAAAAAGTTAAAAAAAGCGAAGAATTTAAAGAATTTTGTTTCTAGTCCTTACGGTTATTAGAATAACATAAGTGCAACTTTGGACAGTTGGTGGCGCTAGAGAGTTTGAGTTAGAGACTCCAAATTTGCTATGATGAATGTGCATACGGTCCTCGACCAGTGTGCCAAATTTCACAACTTTTTACCATCCGCTTCTACAGGCTGCCAATGACTCAAAGCAGAAGATTACTGTACTATTACAGTAAGTGTCTCTGCACGTACCGTCGCGCTCAGGCCGGTGTTGGGGACGTTGCAGCGGACAGATGCATCCTGGGAGTGTTTGCATGAGTAACGCTGAACCTCCTGGAAGCGGCACTGTGTGATGGAGCTCTCCCGGCCCGAACACTGCACCGCGTTCATGTGGATCGGACCTGTACCTGCACAAACACAAACACAGCATCCACGTGCTGATGTCTGGACACCACAAGCCCATTTACCTGCTAGAAATAGTCATTAGCGCATTGTGTTCAGCAGAAAACTGCAACTGGCCTGCATGTGTGATGTGGACACTGGATTCAGTAAATTACACACACGGGCCAAATGGAAGCATTTAATAGAGACGGGACGGAGAGACACATGCGTATGGACGACACTCCCTGTAATTTGTGCACGGTTGGGTCATGAAGTCACCAGCAAACGTGTCTCTTACTCTCCTCATCACCACTGAAGAACAGACTGACAGCGTATAATTCAGAACATTTACCCTGAAAATAGAGGCATTAAAACACCAGGGCAAAACCCCAAACCTGAGACGATGGAACAAATGACAGCATGTTGGGAACTCATCATCATCGTGCTGATGTATTGTGATGTGCATGGTCAGCAGTAAGCATTCAGGGCCCTTTGTGTTCCACAACATCTGAGTAACTCAGTGAGTCTCCAGACTGGTTTATGCTGGTTAGGCCTGGACTAACTGCTGGACCAACATTACACCACACATACTTGTCAATAAGCCTAGCCTCTCTGCTGCAAGTCTGAAAATTAATAAATGAAGACATTATTTATCTTAAGCACTCAATTTTTTTATCGTATTTTTTAAATATAAGAATTGTTAGGGTTACAAATATTTTTATTTTGTTTAATCTTTTTAATTAAAAACAGTAATAATAATAATCCAATTATTATTATGATTTTATAGTTATATTGATATATAATCACAATTTTATGGCTAAATTGTGCAGGGTGGTAAGGGTTAGGAAATTTTTTGTTTCATATTTTATAGTAATAATATAATCATTATTATTATTAGATTTATTGCTGGGAGTTAATTAAGAATATTTATTATTTTGTTTAATATTTTTCTTTAATAATAATAATAATATTTTATAGTTACTGATATACATTTATTACATTTTGCTTTGGCCAAATTGTGCCAAAGGATTAGGAATATTTATTTATTTTTGTTGTATTTTTATGTAATAATAATAGCAATAAATAAAATAATAATAATATTATTATTAGTCATATAGATATATAATCACAATTTTTTGGGCCAAATTGTGCAGGGTTAGGAATATTTCCTATTTTGTTTAATACTTTTATTTAGTAATAGTTTGCAAGTAGATTTTGTCCCAAAACCGTGCAGCCCAAACTGCAGTGTTCCCACAGGAGCATGAAGACTGAACTAAACATTCCCATCGCAGCGTCTGAACTGCGTCTGTGTGAGTGTGTCATGTGTTCTGTTTAGACTGGCTGAGAAACTCAAACCCTGACCCATCAGCCACTGGGAAAGAGGAAATAGCATTGAAACGAGCGGCTCGTATCAGCTCTGAATCTTTTACCATGGCGAGGAGTCATTACCTTGACCCATGAGCGCTCCTCGCGGGGCCTCTCTGGCCGAGCCGAAGCCCAGCTCTCTGCACACCACACTGGCCGCTGTTAGATCCCACAGATGGTCACACACGGCCCCCCACTTACCCTCGCGGAGCACCTCCACCCGGCCCTCGCCCAGCCGCGCACCGGCCTTCAGACGCACCTCCGCCTGCGGGAACACACAGACACGTGAGCCGCGTCCCCGGAGCCAGTGCTCACAGCTGCAGCTGGACTGTGTGCGGCGCTCACGTTCAGAGGGGGCGGGGCCTGCGGGTGTCTGGAGGCGGAGCTTCTGGAGAACTGAGCGCCGGGGACACAGCGCACCACCGCGTGCATCGCTCCGGCGCAGGGGACGTCGTGCCGTGGGACGGAGAGCTGCGCCCGACACTGCGTCAGAGACACCTCTGTACCCGAACACTGAACCCGCTCGACCCAGAACGCCTTCTTACTGACCGCAGACCTGCAGACACACACACATCACTCTGAGAGTCTGTTCATACACACAGCACTGACAACAAACAGCACATGAAGCCGTACCTTGTGGCTGGATCCTCCATCTTTGAGTCCCACAGTTTCCTGAAACGACACAAATGAGCCAATAAATAGGATTGGACTAAATAAACAGGCTTCACATGAGCGCCAGAGCTTGTTAGTGTGTGCTGATTAAAGCAAAAGTGTACCCTGAATGCAGTGCAAGTATACATGTAAGCTGATTGGCTGACACGTCTATGGGGGCGGGGTTTAGGAGAGGCTGCAGTGATGACGTATTTTCAGAGGAAACCCAACAGGATTTTTCCATTGGCTTTTTTGGATTGTTGCAGAAAATAATGTTTTGTTCATTATAATAATCTTCACAAATTAACACAACTTTTGAAGCCTAAACACAATATCGCATGACTTCAACGTCTGCAACACTCTTTCAATATTTATGTAGAATATGAGTTTAAATATAAAAAACTAGAATAGCTTGCCAGAGCACGATTATAAACACAAAGTGACTAGTAGTGAGTAAATGAGTTTATCTGTTTGGTTTGACGGCGTTTGATGTCCCTCTGCAGTCCCATATTACACACTTGACAGCAAGTAAAGGCTTTAAAAATCACAAGCTGATATTACTGATGTATTTTATGTCTTAAGGGTGTCCTAACGAGTCACTGAATTAAAGCAGCAGTTAAAAATACCCACAAGCACCTGCAGTAACACACAGAGCTCTCTGTGTCGCATGGAAACACAACAAACTAACAGAAACAGCACATAGCATTGTGTTTCTGGAAATGGTGAGAGCAGCATGTATATATATATATATGGTCTGTCTGAGCGCTGGTGGTCCGCTCTGGTTGGCAGCATGACTTTAGGAAACCACTTATTTGCCACATCAACACAGATCCATGCAGAGCTGTGATTGGCTGAGAGCAGTCACATGACCCGAGAGCAGCCCGGAGCCACAGACACATGAAGAGAAGATCAGAAGAGCTGAAGAAGCATTAATGATCATCAGAAACACACCAGACACTCAGTCTGTTTAGAGCACATCACACGCCTGCCTGCACACAAACACAAACACACGTCTAACGCTCAGCAGACTCTACAAGCAGCACTCCTATACACATTCTCTACACACAGCAACACATATACATGTTTCTGCACAAAATATATGCTAAATATACGTTTTAAACAGTGAAGCTTAAGGAAATATATTATTGAAATTTAAAATATGTTTAGTTTCAACCAAAATATATTTCAAAATGTATTTCAGGGGCAAGAAAATACATTTCATATATATATATATACACATACAACCTCAATTCCAGAAAAGTTGGGACGTTTTTTGTGAAACGCCATAACATCAAATGCATCATATGTTCACATTGTTCTAGGCAAAAAAATTAAATTTGACTTCAAATGTGATTTTTTAAAAAAAAATTTAGATTGAAATATGTGGGGGACAAAGTATATTTATAAATGCTTTGTAAAATATACAGTATATTAAATATATTTTCAAATATATTAAAAAATTTATTTGAAAAAGTATTATTTTTTGTGCCGTAAGGGTCTGATGACTTTAACAACCTGTTTTGTCCAAAAAGTGGCTATTCAGTGTGTTTATGCAATCTGTGTCAAACTAATTATGATATTTAAATATAAAGATCTGACGATTAGATTTAATCCATAACATCACATCAGAGAACTGCTCGTTACTCTCATGGCCTGAAATGAAAACACATTTAATCTACATATAAAGTCAAACTAGTGAGTTTCTTCCAAGGTGCTTTTTCTCACAATGAACAGAGTTTAAGCGAAGCAACAGACAGAAACGAGCGGAGCGGAGACGGGTGGAGCAGTGAAGCAGCTGTTAAACATCACTCACAGAAGCACAGAGTCTCACTGCGGCTGGAGGTTAATATAGACCGCACAGAACCAGAGAAAGAGAGATTCAAACCCCTCACTTAGATCACGAATCTGTAGAGATTTGCAGAAAACAAGACGGATTCTGAGGAAGAGCAGCACTTGCATCGTATCTGCTCTGAGACTGTAAAGTGAAGTGAGAGTCAACTAAAGGTCAAAACTATTAAATCTATTCCGGACCACATGAATACTGCTCATTAAAACTGTGGTTTTTCTTATTAAACTTTCTCTCAGTGCTGCAGTGGGCAGAATAACACACAGAACGTGTCTTATGTGCGAGACACTGCAAAAGACTCGAGATGTGAGCGCAACGGTCATACACGTCTGTCTAGCGCATGTTTACAGAGAAAAACAATGGAAAAGTAGCTCAATCGAATGGAAAAATGCATTCAAGGGCTACTCTAACAGAACATGCACTAAAGCCCAAAGTATACTTCATTTTTGTACGTGTATACGTTAGCGTATGCACACAGTCGAACGCATATTTTGTTGTTGTTGTTCCATCACTTTAGTTTTGTTTTCTACAGTGCTGCCACCTTGTGGAACAACTGATTATTGCCATGCCAACTTGCTACTGTAAACAAAAGCTTGCCCCGCCTCCGGGCTCTTCTGATTGGTTCACTGTTTTGGAACTGACATTGATGAGCAGCGCTGCGTGTAGAAATTGAAATTCTTTTAACTTGACACAGCGTCTTAAAAACATGGCGCTTATGTGCGAGACACTGCAAAAGACTCGAGATGTGAGCGCAACGGTCATACACGTCTGTCTAGCGCATGTTTACAGAGAAAAACAATGGAAAAGTAGCTCAATCGAATGGAAAAATGCATTCAAGGGCTACTCTAACAGAACATGCACTAAAGCCCAAAGTATACTTCATTTTTGTACGTGTATACGTTAGCGTATGCACACAGTCGAACGCATATTTTGTTGTTGTTGTTCCATCACTTTAGTTTTGTTTTCTACAGTGCTGCCACCTTGTGGAACAACTGATTAGTGCAAAACAAATTCAATGCGCATGTGCGACCTGCGCGTACAAAGTACGGTTACAAAAATCAGGTGGTGCGCGTATAGTGCGCGCGTACTATTCTGGTAACGTAATTTGCGTCACGCGCACTGTACGCATACGTTAGCGTACGCGTAAAAAGTGCAACGTACTTTGGGCCTAACAGGGAATGTTCTCAGAATGTTCTGGCAAGGTTCTCTAAACGTTCTTCCAGTAACGTCAATAGAACGTTTGCTTAAAGTTGTTCTCGCATCTTGTGTCTTTTGCAGAATTTCGAACACATTCAAGTGTTCAAGTTAAAATGTTAAACTTTTAAACGTTATATTTATATATATATTTTGGCAATTTGTTATAAATATGACTAAATATTTATATAAATATTTAAAAATATATTTTTAAAATATACAAAAAATATATACTGGTAGAAAATATATTAACATAAATATATTTTGAAACACATATGTATTTAGCCATTTTGAAACATATTTAAAAATATATTTAATTTTTTGCCGTATGGTGGCTGAAGGTCTTTGGGTTCGTTCGGCTCGTCGCTGCTGATGAAGATGGTGTGACTGTAACTGGTTTAATCAGTCTCAGCCAGTCACGACACACTTCCTCTGAATCTCACGATCCTCCTGTCCTGTTATGACTGAACACGACTAGCTGAAAGCAGCGGCTGATTTCAGCAGGAACTGGAAGTGAGAGCTGATGGAAACACACGCGCTCTGATGAAGAAGGAGAAGGTTTATCAGACAGAAACGTCCCGATGGGCCAGTCGCTCTATAAAAACACTCTGTGGTTCCTGAAGCCAGAGGACGCCTGTCTCTGTGAGGCTCATGCGGTCGCTTCATACGGCCGACTGGATGTCTTACACAAACGCTTATCCCCACAGGAAGAGGAAGTGCAGCACACTGGGATATTCAGTGACACATATATATCCAGACGAGACTGAGACTGAGACACAGACGGATGGAAGCATGTAATTACATGCGATTAGAGGAGGACACATGCTGCTATTCCTGAATCTCAGTGTGTGGAAGAGCTCAGATGTTTAGAAAGACGAGCAGAGGAACATTGAAATCTCCATCATCTTCAGTGCGGAGAAACATGTTCAGTTTTAACAGATGAAGACGCTCAAACTACTCTTATTTCAGCATCACTGATATACTTATAGTTTTTGATAATATTACGAATTTGATTTTTTTTAAATTATTTTATTTAGTTTAGTTATTTTAGTAGATCAAGTTAAACTACATTAAAATTAGAAATGTTGCAAGACAAGTTTTTATATTTTATTTACTAACCATTTATTATTATTTTTTTTAAAATTTAAGTAGTCTTAGTATGGAAGCCCGTTTCCGCCACTGAATAATAAATTAAAAAAAGGTAATTGCGACTTTTTATCTCACAGTTCTGACTTTTTTTCTCAGAATTGCGTGATATAAACTCGCAATTGCGAGAAAAAAAGT
>NW_015636540.1:27980-32214 GCF_001515625.1 Sinocyclocheilus rhinocerous
TTTTTTTCTCGCAATTGCGAGTTTATATCACGCAATTCTGAGAAAAAAAGTCAGAACTGTGAGATAAAAAGTCGCAATTACCTTTTTTTTATTTTTTATTCAGTGGCGGAAACGGGCTTCCATAGTGTTAGTGACCATGTTATTTTAGCATTATTAATATACTTTTATAGTTTTTGCTAATATTTTGAATTAGACTTTTATTTGATATTTTCTGTTCTTATTTTAATTTTAGGTGTTTTTGCCATTTTTAGTAGTTTTTTTTTATTTTATTTTAATTAATTTTTTGTCAGTTTTAATTTTAGTTAAACTACATTAAACTGAGAAATGTTGCCGTGGCAACTAGTTAAAATAAGTTATTAAAAAAGTTTAAGTTTTTATATTTTATTTTATTTCACTCAACATTTATTATAAATTTTTAACATTTTTAAACAAGTTTAAGTTTCTATATTTAGTTTTATTTCAGTTAATATGTATTATTAATTTTTAATTAAATTAAATTAAATTAAATTTAATTAAATTAAATTAAATTTAATTAAATTTAATTAAATTTAATTTTTAACAACTATAATATCCCTGGTTTCAGTGGCGCTGAAAGACACCAAATACTGAGACATTCTCACATTTTGTTCCACATCAACTTTCATTGACGTATAATTGGTTCAAAATGTGCATTAAATTAGAAAAATGCAAAATATAAGCATTTTCTCTAGTGCTCTGAGACTTTTGAAATCAAATGTTTTTTATATTTTATTTTATGTACCAACATAATTTTTTTTATCGTATTATTTAAGTTTCAGTTTTAGTTTTAGTTAACTATAATAACCCTAGTTAGTACACCATGGAGGCTGGTTTATTGCTGATCCAAAATGATCAAGTTCAAGATCAAGGATCTTCTAGAAGCCATGTAACACAGAACCGCACATACTCACCGGTACACGCGTGTGTCGAGCTGCTCCGCTGACGGGAATCCCAGCATGCCACACACCACACGACTGCTGCTGAGATCCCAGCCCACACTACACACCTGCCTCCATTTCCCAGCATGCCTCACCTCCAGCACACCCTCCGTCACCATGGCAGCGCTCCGAGCGGCGCTCAGAACGGCTCGGAGACGCACCTCGTCCAGCCGGAGCGACCCAGACGACTGAGAGAGACACGGACAAACACAGTTTATTCAACCTTTAGATAAAGTGTGTTTTTTGTTAAGTATCATATTTGATCCGTCAGGCTATTGTGGCTCATAGAGTCTGATATAATGAGAATACGAAAGAAAAAAACCCAGCTTGATTTATTCAGAGCCTCAAACAGAGCAAAAATACACAATTTGCTCTAAACGACTGTGGTTTACAGCATGTTTACACTGCTAGTCTTCAATTACATGACACTGTTAACCGCTGGAAAAACTGAGCAGATTAACCCGGTCAGACTAGAGTTAGTGGAGCTGGGGTGATGCTGGTCTAAGACGGACTACCAGTTTAGTAGGTCAACCAACTAATGACCACGTTGGATCATCTAGAAACCATCTAAAACCTGGAATAATTATTTTCAGGATTCACAGATGAATAGAACGTTCAAAAGAACAGTTTAACAGATATTCACATAGAAAACAGCTGTTTTACATTCTAATAATATTTCAAATTTTTACTCTATTTTTGATCAAATAAATGCAGCCATGGTGAGCATTAGAGACTCTGACCTGCTCGTCCAGATCCATCCTGTTACTGTGCTGCACCGGCTCGGGACTGTAAACCGGCTCCGGCGCTGGCACTGGTCTCTCAGGGTTTCGTGTGGTCTGAGCGGGCGTCACTTCCTGTGCTCGTCTGTAGGAGGCTCTGCTGCGCAGGAAGTCCGGGATCTGGTGTCCCCGCGGGGTGACGGCGCTCTCGAACCCGTTCCTGCGCAGCTGGATGTGATGGCCGGTGAGCTGCGGCGAGGACGGGCCGCGGCCGCCGCGGTGGAGGCCGATCTCGTGCCCGCGCTGAGGAGCATTCGAGACCAGGTTAGAGATCTGAGGTGAAGGAGGCTCTTGGTACCGGGGGACGTGACCCTGGTTGGGTGGATCCGGACTGCAGACGACTCCCAGATCTTCAGCGTGAGTGCAGTCGCTCACACCCCAGCCGTTCGACCGGCACTCCGACAGAGAGCTCTCGCTGCCCGAACACCAGACGTTATCCAGCCAGACCGGACCTGAACACACCAGAACCAGAGTGTGCTGACGGAACCACTGAGCAAACACTGAGACCAGTGAAGTCAACATGAGGCATTCACCACCTGTTTGACTCGCACGATCAATTTATGAGTGAACAAACACATTCAGAGAGAGGGATTCACATGATGAACTGATGGCATGGTGAAAGTGTGTCTGTATGATCAATAAGACTATAATCAATAAGAGTCACAATATTAAAGCGCTTTATAAAATACGGATTGTACGGAAGCTTAATTCTGCCATGGAATATATATATATATATATATATAGGGCAACGAGGCTAAAGGTGCCTTTGATATTATTTCCCTCTAAACCACTAAATTGCACTTTAGTGTAGCACTTTCCAAAACATCCGCTTTTCAAGATGCACGTGTATATTTGTCTGATCCTTGATGGGATCCTTGCAAATGAGCTTAGTTGATCTAATATTTGATGTTTTTTAAAATGTTGTAGATTTAAGTAGCTAAAATTATTGAATATATTCTGAGACAAAGGTCTTCTTTATGATTTTCAGTTTTGTTTATTAATCATAGCATATAATAAAATATCATTTGTTGTTACTACTGTAAATATATATTCAATTGTTATAGGATCTCCTTCGATGCTTTCAGAATCTTTACTTTTTAAAATGATTTTGTTTCTGTATTTTAAAATATATGTTTTATATTGACATTTTAATGACAGTATATTTATTGAACAAAAATTATTTATTTTATTTGTCAAAATAAGCAGAATATAGTACAAACTTTGCTAAAGTGACTGTTTTGATCAAGTATTAACTTAGCTGTTAAACATTATTTTAGCTGAAGTATTTGTATTAAACAAAATAAACGACTTGTATGATTTATTTTCACACAAAATCTGTTGCTCCATTAATGTTCAATACAAGCGTATATTTGCTCTGCAATCGTACACCTTAGGTGCAGTGAAAAGCACATTTTTTTCTTAGGGGGTGCCTTTAGCCCCGTTGTACCCTATATATATATAAAAGGTACTTGCAACTTTTTGTTTTAATTAGATTTTTTTCTCACGATTGCAAATTTCTAATTGTAAGATGTAAATTTAGAATTTTGACTTTTTTCTCGCAATTCTAACCTTTTCCCTCAGAAGTCTGATTTACATTTAGCAAATAACTCGCAATTGTTATGTATAAACTCAAAATTCTGAGCAAAAATGTAGAAGTCAGAGTTTACATCTTGCAATTAATAACTCGGAATTAATATCTCAAAATTGTCAGATATAAACTCGAAATTCTGAGAAAAAAGTTGGAATTCTTAATTTACATCTCGCAAATAATAGCTCACAATTGTTAGAAAAAGTTTAAAGTTCTAAGTTTACATCTCGCAATAAATGATTCACAATTAATAACTCAAAATTGTCAGATATAAACTCGAAATTCTGAGAAAAAAGTTCTAAGTCTGAGTTTACATCTTGCGATTAATAGTTGGAACTCTGCGATTACATCTCGCAATTAATAACTCGGAATTAATAACTCGCAATTGTTAGAAATAAACTTAAAATTCTCTGAAAAAAGTTGGGATTCTGAGTTTACATCTCACCAACTAATAACTTGCAATTAATAACTCGCAAATTGCAATATATAAATTAACAATTGTGAGGAAAAAGAGTCAACTATGCGATAAAAAGTCGCAAATAACATTTTAAAGTGCCCCTACTATGGATTTTTGAAAATGACCTTTCCTGCAGTGTGTAACACAGCTCTAAGTGAATGAAAACATCCTGCAAAGAGTTGGTCTTTTCGCGTTTGTCTGAATAAAAATACAAATTCATTCTTTGCCACTAGGTGTCTCTTTTGGAGCGGTAAAAATAGCGGTTTCCCCGGTAACGCTGTACACAAAGCAGCACTGCGCTCACAAACACTGCTTTATCAGGCTTTACAGGCAAGATGACATTAAAATCAGACCAATCACCGCAGATTAGCGCCACGCAAAGGAGCTGTTTGGAAAAATGAATGGTTGAGCGAATCGTTTGGGAGTCGTTGAGCAAATAAGGTAAAAATAAATG
>NW_015636540.1:32275-40502 GCF_001515625.1 Sinocyclocheilus rhinocerous
AATAAATGCATATTATAAGACAATGAAAGTGTTTTTTGACCTTGCATGCATGTCAACCTGTTGTTAGGAACTCCCAAAACCAAAATATGAACCTTTCATTACCCATAATAGGGTCACTTTAAGGCCGGGAACATGTCTTAAAGGGGTCATATGATGCGATTTCATTTTTTCCTTTCTCTTTAGAGTGTTACAAGCTCTTGGTGCATAAAGAAGATCTGTAAAGTTGCAAAGACTAAAGTCTCAAATCCAAATCATGCAAGTAAATCCAGTAACAGCTGAGAGAAACTAACAGAGTAAAGCAGACAGAAAAGCACAGAATCAAACAGAGCTTCATGAAGTATCTGTGAATCAGTAAGAGCTGATGAGAGGAATGAGCTGTAACTCACCTGTCAGAGCGAGGTGTGTGAGACGAGTGCAGCACACAGACTGAGAGAGAGAGAGAGAGAGAGAGAGAGAAACCTCTCACCAGATGCTGCTCGCTCTCTCTTTCTTTCTTCTGGTTTATGTGAAGTCCAGTGATTTTTTTCTCTCAGTGAGTTGTTTTATAAAGAGCAGTTTTAAAGTGACACACTCACTCTGAATCTTGCCTCAACATGCAGCAGTTTTTATTTGGACTGATTTTTCACTTGATGGACAAACACTGAAGGAGATTCACACCAGACATGAAGAAACACCTAGACACGATGGAAGCTTGTTTGTATTTTTTATTTTTTATTGTGGCAAAAAAAAAAAGAAAACAAAGAAAATTGTATGGGATTGAATGGAAACAGGCTTCTATAAGAAACATTGTAACATGCTAAAAACACTTTGGCAACCGCATAGCAACAAAATAACAACTATTCAAAACATTATAGCAACTGCATAGCGATGCCTTGGAAACCATCCAGGCACAGTTTAACACTGGAAAGCGTCACTCATGTTTTCCTCATTAAATGTAAAAAAGTCTTGATGGGAGCACTGATTGTTGTTCATTTATGCATCATGTTTGTCAGTTTCACTACAGCTCTCTGAATCTCAGTGTGTTTGTGCTGTAATTGAGCACTGGGATCTCTGGCACGCGTCCACACCCAAAATGAGTGTGTGTGAGAGGAATACACACACACACACACACACACACACACTCACACACATCACACACTCCAGCAGATCCTCACCATCATCACGTCCTGCTCTGAGAGGATGAGGAGGAATCAAAGCATGCTGACATCACACTTCAGACTCCGCAGATGATTTAACGACAGACGAAGGTCTTAAAAGTGATGCAGACTATTAATGGAGCCACAGATGCAATAACTAGTCTTTCTTCTTCAAGTTATTTGTGTAGGCAGCGTTTAAAATGAATGATTGTTCCATCACACGTTTTCATTTGTTTCTGGGAGTTGTGGCGCCCTCTGCTGGAGAGATCTTCACTCACAGATTCATTATTCACGCTGTGTGTGTGTGTGTTTGTGCGCGTTTTTGTGACAAATGAGGACATACATTTGTATAATGACAAAAAGCTAAAAGTGCTACCGCCAGACCCGGAGATCGGTTGAATGGATTAGAAAACGGTAAAACTCAACTGTTTAACTCTAGGGGAGTTGGAAAATGAGCCTATTTTCAAAAATAGTGGCGTGTTCCTTTAAATATCACCGGCTAAAAAGTAACTAGTACCGAGTAGTTTTCGAGAGGAGTACTTTGTAGTTTTACTCAAGTACTGTTTTGACACCAGTACTTTTACTTGTAATTGAGTATTATTTCAGCAATGTAACAGTACTTGTAAGTACAAATTTTCAGTACTCTTTCCACCACTGCTAATTTGGCGGGTCACTTTTCGTAAGTTATGTTCACTCATTAATTTCTTGGGGAAGTTCATGCAAGCCAAATCTGCGCAGGTTTAGTGCAAATACTGAACTCGTGAGACATCATGACGTTATCGAGTATACTGCAAACACCAAACAAAACACACCTACAGAGGCAAGCATAAGCCAAAGTTATGCATTTACAGTGCGTTCTTTCACTGCATGATTCAATCTATTAATTTGCATTAAGAATGATCACATACTTCAAAGATAAGGGGGCAGAAAATGTATATATTTCATATAGTTGATATCACACGAAGAGTGCCGTTTAAAAAAAAATCAGCATGGTTACAAATGTGATATTGATTTTATACAACAGTTCAATAAACAATAAGTTAATATCAAGAGACTTACGTTTTAGACACCATGCCTACTTTTGCTCTATTTCGCCATTAAAAATACCTCCAAACACAGCTACAGCAGTTTTGTGTCTCTGAGCAACATGATTGTTTTGTTCTCTCTCCGCATTCGTCACTAATCACGCAACGCCGACGTCTGACGTCATCCGCCCGAAGGCCTTCCGTGTATGACGGACACCGGAAGTGAGAAAAGTGTTTATTACGTTTGAAATATGGATATTTTTCTTACAAAAATGCATGCATTTGCTACAGAAGGCGTTTATTCACCCCCCTGCTTGCTGCTGGTTTTTGCTGGTTGCTTTCGTCAGGTCCGAACACACTCATCTCTCCGGATCTGAGGAATCAATCACAAACAGTAACTGTACACACATTTACAATGCTTCTTGCATGAGAACGACTGCGCTGTTTGGATCCTGAATCCTGAACGCAGCGTAAAGCTCCTGATCCTCAGGAAAATCTGCCTCAAACGCGTGCAAGGGTTTATACTGTGGACTCAACATATAGAAGCAAACAGAACCAGCGTCCCGGTCCACGAACACACCCAGTTTTCTGACGGACTCTGACTGAATTGGTACAGTTTTATTGTTGTGACTAGCCTCACATAAATTATCTGACAAACATAAACTCCACGACATCTCATTGTGTCCCAGACATACGGCGTCACTCGCTCCCTTCCGCTGCATTCCCTTACAGGCCACGCCCACATGCACGTCTCGGCCAATCACATCCACCTTAAAGAAGCGGCGTCCAATCAGCGGCTGGAGGCTCAGGACCTGGTTGCACTTGTCGAATCTCTCGTCATTAGCAGGAAGATGTTGTTTCTCTCTCTGATGAGTGACCACAGTGTTGTTCTCGCTCAGATAGAGGTGTTCATTAGCCGTCTGAGAATCAAAGGTGAGCGCTACAAAATCTAAAAACAGAGATTTATCAGAAAACGTCAGCTTAAATGTTCAATTCACATTTATCCTTTAAGACCGAAGTCCGGATCCAATATACTGTTACATATGCGTTTTCTTTTTCAGCCGTTTACTCTCTCTCAAGACCTAAATCAGTGTTTATGAGGATACTTGCAAAGACGGGGATTCTGATGCATACAAGTGTGTTTAAGTAATCGTTCAAAGCCAATAAAGAGGCAAAACAATGTGCGCTCCTCTCACACAGAAACAGAGACGGCGCACGCATATAGCTCTGTTGTTCTGAGAATCAAAGGTGAGCGCTACAAAATCTAAAAACAGAGATTTATCAGAAAACGTCAGCTTAAATGTTCAATTCACATTTATTTGTTTAGCACTTATACATACACAACAATACATATCGTTTCAAAGCAGCTTCAGAGAAGGTGAATGTTTTTACATTACAATCGTTCTATGATTAGCTAATATCTATAATTAAACACATCTATAATTAGCATTAGGGGTGGGCGATATGACCAAAATCTTATATCACGATATGACTAATTTTATATCTGTTTGTGTTTCAACGGCTTAAAATCGGTTGTTTTAAAACTAGTGCTTAAAAACGCATGTCCATGCTACAGATTAGTCCCTAGGCTGCTAGTTCTCCACCTGGTTCTGTCTCTGCTTCACGCCCAAATGATGAAAAAGTATTACCGTAAACAAAGCATTTTGCGACACCACGAAATAAACGATAGAGCATAATATGAAACGTTAGACTTTTTATTTCGTCCATCCGATATATATCGTCATATCGCACAGCCCAAAACTAATACAAGCCTAAAAAGAGACAAAAAAAAACCTCAAGCTCACTGAAGATAAATAAACAGTCAGTGATGAAATAAGGATAAGAAACTAATTGCAAGAAATAGGACAAAAAACTACAATAAATAAGAAACGCTACATACATTGTGTAAATTTAGTCTTCACTGTGTTAATTATATCTATCTATCTAGATAGGTTAGTAATCTATCTAGGTTTTCTCTCACTTATTTCGTCCATCCGATATATATCGTCATATCGCACAGCCCTAATTAGCATTAGCAACAACAGTTCTGACGCCGTCTCCACTACATCTATGTGAGTAGAGGACAAATTTTGGATGGAATAGGGCAGTTTGATAATTCTTTCATAATTATAATGCTGGCAGGATTTTATGAGCTTACGTTAGTTTAGAGAAACACATGAAATATTTGCACCGCTATAAATTCATATACATTTTAATCTACAATCTTGATGCTGATTTAAAAACATCCACGTGTATGTTTAAACTCACATTTATCCAGGCCTGGTTGGTGACCGCATTCTCCTCCCGTGGAAATACTGTTAGAGAAGAGCGTTAAGAGCAGAATCACACTGTTATTTATGTTACAGGACATACAAGAGATGCAGTGCATGTATACATCAACCTTCCATATACAGAAACAACAGCAGATAGAAGCTACAGGACCTCAGTGAGGGCAGCTCATGCTCCTGTCCGATGTTTCCAAGATCATTATAGCGCAGGTCCAGCTCTCTCAGATATGAGTTGTCTTTCAAAGACAATGCCAGCGTAGAAACTCCTTCTTTAATCTGACAGCCCGAAAGCCTAGAATGCAAAAGCACATCAGCATATTCCGGCAGATTCTCCTCTTTATGTGTGTGTTTGTGGTTAGTTTGACGTACTTCAGAACTTGAAGATGACAGTTAGGGCTCTGCAGTCCAGCTGAGAGAATATCCACTCCTGGATCCTGTAGAGGATTGTCGCTGAGGTCCAGGACTCTCAGATTCACGTTTTCTCCAGAAAGCACATCCCTGATCTGCTCCATGTCCTGACTCTGGAAGTTATTGTGGCTCAGGTTCAGAATCTCAATCAGGCAGTTGGGATCACAGAGCGCCGTGGAAAGCTGCTTCAGTGCGGACAGACCCAGAGCATTGTGGCTCAGATCGAGATGAGTCAGGTGAGAGTTTGGTGATGTCAGGTAACGCGTCAGGATCCCACAGTGCTGCTCTGTCAAGCTGCTTCCTTTGAGCCTGTTAATATTGCATTAAAACTGTTACAAATTTGCATGAAATCTGTTACAATTTTGTATGAAATCCTGATTGAGTGGCATCTATTTCAGACTCTCCAAAATCGTGCAAATGTTTACTAGCATTACCGTTTCCATGTAAAATGTTATGTATATGCTAAATTAATAATTAATTTAACCACCGTTTAAATCATTACCTGCTTCAAAATGAATGCTGTTAATGTTACAATTTTGTATGAAATCTGTTACAATTTTGTATGAAATCCTGATTGAGTGGCATCTATTTCAGGCTCTCCAAAATCGTGCAAATGTTTACTAGCATTACCGTTTCCATGTAAAATGTTATGTATATGCTAAATTAATAATTCATTTAACCACCGTTTAAATCATTGTCTGCTTGAAAAAGAAATCTGTTAACGAAATCATTGCTGGATCATTTGCAGTAAGCCTACTGTATGAATAAAAACACTATAACAAAATTACATAAACAATGAATAACTACAAGGCGAATGAAGGTATGTGTGTAACTTGTTATGCAAAGCATAAATCTTCAGATTTCAGAATGAGCACTTTGTCATTTTTTATATATACTGTATACAGTATATGTTGAGGTCGTGTCCGTCTGATGTTTATCATGCTCATCTGAGGTTCGCTACTGTAATGAACGTAACTTTTTACATTACATTACATTTATGCATTTAGCACACGCTTTTATCCAAAGCGACTTACAGTGCATTCAGGCTATACATTTTTTTTTTTTTACCAGTATGTACAAAATAAGATATAAAGTTAAAATATAATAATAATAAATAATATTATTTTTAATAAGCAGGGGGAATTCCCGACATTAAAAAAAATAACTGTTTACGCCTAGGGTGTTTGCATTGTAAGTATGTACAGGGATACTTCAGATTTAAAAACGCTGACTTGTTAGGTGATGTTTTCTCATTGAATTCGCACTTTTTCCTGTTAACTCAATGGAATTTATGGGAATAGTGGGGAATACCAATATGGCGGCGCGGCGGCTTCACTTTCATGACGTCATGAGCAATCCAGTTCTCTATTATAGATCAGTGGTTAAAACTCACAATATTGCAATTAAACTGTTAAAATTTTGCTTTTAAACTGTTAAAATGTTGAATTTAAGCTAACAATTTTGTATTTAAACTGTTAACATTTTGCATAAACTGTAACAATTTTGCATTTAACTGTTGCAATTTTGCATTTAAACTAACAGTCTTACATTAAAATTGTTACAATTTTGCTTTTAAACTGTTAAAATTTTTATCAAAACGGTTACAATCTCACATTTAAACTTAACATTTTGCTTTAAACTGTTATGATTTTGCATTAAATCTAGCTATTTTGCTTTTAAACGGTTACAATTTTGCATTAAAACTGTAACAATTTCGCATTTCACGGTTGCAAATTTGCATTTAACCTGTTACAATTTTGCATTAAAACTGTTACAATCTTGCATTTAAACTTAAAATTTTAATTTCAAACTATTAACATTTTGCATTAAAACTAACAAATTTGCATTTAACTTGCAATTTTTCATTAAAACTGTCACAATCTTGCATTTCACTGTTACAATTTCACATTAAAACTCACAATCTAGCATTCAAATTGTTACAATCTTGCAATTAACTGTTACAATCTTGCATTTAAACTCTATAACATTCAAATTCAACTGGGAATATTTCACGAAACATTCTGAAGATGTTTAGCATCACAGTACTTACAGAGCCTTTCTGAAGCGTGTGATGGCTGGGGAGAATCTCTGAAACCCGTCTAAGCTGATGTTGTATTTCCTGAGGTCAACCTCATCGAGTTTCGTATCTGAAATCACAAACTGGAAAGCCAGAAGCGTGCACTGGAACGGTGTGAGTGGCGCTCTGCACTGTGAGCGTACAAGAAGCTCTTGCATTTCTTCCAAAACTGACTGGTTCTTCAGCTCCACCAGACAACGAACGAGACCGATGCATCTCTCAGAAGACAGACCTTTCCTCTTTAAAGACTTAATGTACGTGGCCACCTTTCTGTGATCATCTGAACTACGGCTGCAGACTGAAGGCAGGAATCCTTCAAGTAACTGTCTGCTGGAATCACAAGAAATCCCAAAGACAAAGCAGTTAAAGAGGTCCAAGTGTCCATTTTTGCTTTCCAAGGCCTCATCAATCAAATTTTTGATAAAGTCACACAAATTAGAGTTCTGTCTCTTTTTAGCTTTAATCAATTCCAGGGAGTCTTGTTTTCCTGATAGAAACTCTTGAAACGCAAACATGGCTGCAAAGAACTCCTGGACACTGAGATGCACAAAGCTGAAAAGTTTGGTCTTCTTATATCCAAATGTGCACTTTGAGACGCAGGTAATGACGCCGGGATACTGAGACGCTTCTTCAACAGTGATATCATATTTCTTCAAGTCTTCTTCTCTGAAGATGGCATTCTGTTCCTTCAGCTGCCAGTATGCCAGCGCTGCCAGTTTCATAATCACTTCTTTATGTGTCTGGAGAGCGTCTTGCTGTGACAGCTCTTCCACTTGGTATTTCTTATGACTCAACCCAGTCTGAATGAGCAGATAGTGGATGTACATTTCTGTCAGATTTGAGGGCATTTTTCTATATTTGTTTTGATTTTCGATGAGGTCTTTGAGAACAACCGATGAAATCCAGCAAAACAGAGGTATGTGGCACAAGATCCACAGGCTCTTTTGAGACTTTAGGTGACGGAGGACTTCTTTTCTTTGCTCTGGATTCTCAAATTGCTCTGATATGCGTGATGTACCCCTTTCGGAAGATCTCAGACGGAAGCTGTCCAGCTGCGACGGGACGGCTGGTGATCCACACGTGAGCGGACGGAAGCAGTTTTCCTCGCAGAAGGTTTACCAGAAGGACATCCACTGTGGCTTCTTTAGTCACATCCGACAAAAGGTCGTTCTGAAACTTCAACACCTTTTTATATTCATCCAGACCATCTAAGATGAACAGAACCTTCCTATTGCAGATCCATTCAGGGATCTGTCTCGTCTCTCTAAACTCAGGGTAAAACACACAGATCAG
>NW_015636540.1:42175-53226 GCF_001515625.1 Sinocyclocheilus rhinocerous
GATTCCTGGACACTGAGATGGACAAAGCTGAAAACTTTGCTCTCGTAAAACAGAAATTTGCACTTTGAGACGCAGGTAATGACTCCGGGATACTGAGACGCTTCTTCAACAGTGATATCATATTTCTTCAAGTCTTCTTCTCTGAAGATGGCATTCTGTTCCTTCAGCTGCCAGTATGCCAGCGCTGCCAGTTTCATAATCACTTCTTTATGTGTCTGGAGAGCGTCTTGCTGTGACAGCTCTTCCACTTGGTATTTCTTATGACTCAACCCAGTCTGAATGAGCAGATAGTGGATGTACATTTCTGTCAGATTTGAGGGCATTTTTCTATATTTGTTTTGATTTTCGATGAGGTCTTTGAGAACAACCGATGAAATCCAGCAAAACAGAGGTATGTGGCACAAGATCCACAGGCTCTTTTGAGACTTTAGGTGACGGAGGACTTCTTTTCTTTGCTCTGGATTCTCAAATTGCTTCCCGAAGTACTCCTGCTTTTGCTCATCTGTGAATCCTCTGATCTGTGTGATGTACCCATGTATGAAGATCTCAGACGGAAGCTGTCCAGCTGCGACGGGACGGCTGGTGATCCACACGTGAGCGGACGGAAGCAGTTTTCCTCGCAGAAGGTTTACCAGAAGGACATCCACTGTGGCTTCTTTAGTCACATCCGACAAAAGGTCGTTCTGAAACTTCAACACCTTTTTATATTCATCCAGACCATCTAAGATGAACAGAACCTTCCTATTGCAGATCCATTCAGGGATCTGTCTCGTCTCTCTAAACTCAGGGTAAAACACACAGATCAGGTCAAAAAGACTCCGCTTTTCTTCCTCAACCAAGTTCAGCTCTCTGAACGGGAAGAGAAACACAAACTCCAGATCTTGGTTTGATTCTCCGCTTGCCCAGTCGAGGACAAACTTCTGCACGGCGAACGTTTTCCCAATTCCAGCAATTCCTTTGGTCAGAACGGTCTTTATGGTTCTGTTCTCATCTGTGGGCGGTTGAAGGATTTGATTGTAGTTGATGACCGTCTGCGCTGATGTGTTTAAATCATGCGTCGTCTCGATCTGCCTGATCTCATGTTCTCTGTTGATGGGGTCCGACTCGTCATTGATGATGAACAGTTGTGTGTAGATCTTGTTCAGAGAGACCGACTTCGACGCGCTTCCCTCCAAAATCCACTCAGAGTCCCTCATCATTCTTGATTTCATCTCATTCTTTACGTTCTGAAGAACTTCTAAACATCAGGACATTATATCATTAACAGGAGCATTTTATTTAATAATGAACAGTGTTCTACAACTATTCTTACCATTTTTGTTCTTCGAGGTAGAGTGAGACACCTGTTGCTGAAAAAAAATACATAAACATCTATAACATACACATAAACCAAATTTTAAATGATATACAATATTACAGTATGTTAGTGATCAGACACTCACCACACGAAGGCTCATGTTAACGTCGCCAGTTATGTTGGTTCCCACTATGTTTGGAGCAAATGCTGTACTACCATCCTTCTGGTCAACTGTGCAGTCATACTTCATATTTGGGTTATGAATCAGTTGTCCAGGTGATAAAGAATTATTATTATTATCTTGTAGAAGATTGTTATGCTGTTGAAATCTCATGTTTTCAGAATGTGTTTGAACGCTGTCACCATCTGTTTTAAAAATTAATAATAAATCAAAACAGTGTTAATATTATTAAGGATTGAGCAAATTATTGTCTAATAACAAAATAAAATAAATGTTTTTTTACTTTCGATACGTCTCTTTTTCGGTGACATTCTCCCCCCATATTCATTCTCTTTCCAATCGTCTTCCATTCGCTTCGTCATTCTGCTGTGCTCAAAAAAGCAAACAGGTTAATGTTCAATCCATGTTTATTTGTATAACACTTTTTACAGGACATATCATTTCAAAGCAGCCTTGCAGAAAATGCATGTTTTATCAATGACACAATCAGTGTTGGGGTGCGATATTGACAAAAAATAATATCTCGATATTTTCTGGGATTTTATCGATATCTTAAGGACTGCCGTGGACAGCTGACTCCTAAAGTACGTACAAAAACTACCTTCGTATGTAAAATGTTAAGTACCTCTGAGTACCGGATAAATGCAGTAGTATATGATGATAGTAATAATTCAAAATATATTACAATACCATACTTCGCTTTAAATACGTTAACAGTTGTATTTTGGCAATATCATGACGTCACACGCCTGCCTGCATCCTCACACACAGTACACTAACCGAATATCCCTGCTCCCTTTCGAAACAGTCTATAATCAGACATACTGTATTATATTAATATTACCTGCTGAAGCGCTTGTTAAGATCCTTCTGTAATAAAGAGCGACTCTTCTTAATTATCCCGCCTCTATTTTCGTCACTGCTCGTTTGTTTGTACGTTACGTGTGTGTCTTAACCGCTCAAGTTTCAAACTGTAAAAGCGCGCCAATGCCGCGTGGCGGGCGGACCTGCGTCGTGACGTATCGAAACTTCGATTCACTATTTTTTTCTTTTCTTTCTTTTATCCTTTGTTCCCCTGGATTTATAAGCTTTGATGTATTGTTTTGTATTTGTCGTTTAAAGCATAAAAAAACTTTCGATTCACTAGAACAAATATTTAAATTAATAGGAGACAGCTTTATATGTTAGATTTGATATAATCATTTATTTCAGAGAAAAGTTTGTAGCCTGCTCAAATCAAGAGTACTACAACAGTTACAGCGACTCGTCTAATAATATATATTTATACGGCACTTTACAGCATCTGCAAATGCTTTGGAAAACACAAGCATGCAATCATTTATCATGCAAATGCAGCACGAACTGAAAGTGAGGTGTGTATTAGACAGTGACCAGCAGATGGCGACACACGACAGATGAGTGACAGCTGTCAGTCATCCTCATCACGCATGCGCTGATGGACGCACAGGAAAGGAGCAGATTATGTAGTCTTTTAACCCTTTCGTTCTGCTCAGCTGTTATTAGAGAACAGCGAGAATGTGCTGGATATACAATAGATGAGCTATCTGTACTGTTATACTAAACACATCCACTAGATGTCGCTGTGTTTGGAGCTTGCGTGTTAGCCTTTTAAAACATTACCAACAAGAAAGTCGCTCCAAACACGTGCTCTGGGTTTTGAAAATCAAAGGTACATATATTTTTATAGATATAGTATAGTTTCAGAGGTCTTGCTGAACAGACTCAAATATATCTAAAAACACACTCTTACCAAACGGTTTGTTTGACATTTTTTTGACAAAAAAGACTGCATTTATTGGCCACATTCTAAGAAAATACCCACTTGCCACGTATAATCAAATAACAGCATCCAAGACAGCAGGAAAGAAACATGCATTCAAAATCACAATTGCAGATCATCAGTTCAACTTCTATCAGACATATTTCTTGACATACAGCAAGGAAACGAAAGAATGATGATGTCACCCCCCCAAAAAAAGAAAATCACCAAATGTATATTAATAATTATATAAATAAATAAATATAATTAAATAAAATAAATATATTTATAATACATTAAATAAATTCATATTTTAAAAAAAATGGTTTTAACCTTATTTCAAAATATTACAGTACCTAATATTCTAAATGGGAATTAGTAGAGTTTTCTTATTAAAGAGCAAAGGTTTCTTACACTGTCCTGCACTGAGAGGAGGGCGAACACACTCTTACCAAACGGTTTGTTTGACATTTTATTGCCAAAGCATTGCAAACTAAGCAAAAAAAAAAAAAAGCTACAAAAAACCCTTCTGTTCATTGTTTGCAATTAATAATTTCATAAGTACGATATTTTATTTTACTGTCTAAAGACATCTCCAGCCAACTGAGTGTTGATATGATACATTTAAAATTATTCCTATATGTGTGTGTGTGTGTGTGAGTGTGAGTGTGTGTGAGTGCGTGTGTGTGTGTGTGTGTTGTGTGAGTGTGAGTGTGTGTGACTATCTGTGTGTGTGTAATTAAATAAATGTAAACATCAAATGTATCATATTAACAACACTCAGCTGTCAACACTGACAAACATGTATATATATATATACAGTATATATATACACCAACCAAAATAGTTTAATTGTCATTTTAAAGTAAAGTTAGTGACACTAAGCTAAAACTGACTATTGATTATTGAAAATTGACTAACAGACTTAAAATTGACTAATATGATACCTTTAATGTTATTTCACGATGTATATGCTGAAATAATTTTATTAGCATGATTTTTACTGGTTTAATAGATGCTCAACCAAATATTTAGAGCAAAATTGTAATTTTATGGAAAAGGTAACTAAACAGTAACTAAGCTATTGATTGATGCTCCAAACTCCGGATGATGATATAAAGGCTTGTTTAGTGCTCACATATCAACAGCAGAAAAGCATGCTGAACCTCTGTGACCTCTCAAGCTATTTCCCTGCAGTCTTGTGTGAGGAATGTGTTTGTGAAGGGCCCCTCCGCTCCTCTAGGGGCCGACTGGCCCTCGCTGATGATCAGGCCTGTGTAAAACGAGGCTGGATCAAACCATGGAGCGACGGAGCTGTTCTGAGTCTGATGGGATTGACGGAGAAGCTCAGATGAGCGAGTGATCTGGGGTCAGGGATGCAGGGAATGCGCTGGAGCTGGTTATCTTTAGTGCCCCCTGCTCAGTGTGTTATGTGCTCAATGAGGAGAACCAGCAGAACATCAGCAGCAGCCGGAGCTCTACATTTCTCCCAGCCGGTCAAAATATTAACTTCAATTCCACATGATATTTTAACTAGTATGTGACCCTGGAGCACAAAACCAGTCATAAGGATACATTTTTAAAACTGAGATTTCATATTAATTTTCATATTAATTTATTAATAAAGATTTCAATACATAATCTTTCCATTGATGTATGGTTTGTTAGGATAGGACAATATTTGGCTGAGATACAACTATTTGACAATCTGGAATCTGAGGGAGCAAAAAAATATAAATATTGAGAAAATCATCTTTAAAGTTGTTCAAATGAAGTTCTTAGCAATGCATATTACTAATCAAACATTACGTTTTGATATATTTACGGTAGGAGATTTACAAAATATCTTCATGGAACATGATCTTTACTTAATATCCTAATGATTTTTGGCATAAAAGAAAAATGTATAATTTTGACGGCATTGTGCTCCAGGCTCACAAATATAAATAATTGAATGACACATAATTAAAATTATTAATATAAATGACACAGTAATAATAATGTATTGTATTATTATATTTTCTAATAATATATGTATTCTGCCCTCGTAAAAGAGTTCCCCTTCTTGAACTAGGCAGATAGATAACTCCTTCCACAGGAACACCTTAGATGATCCGTCTTTGACCACCTTGACCTCAACTTTCCTTACTTTCCCATCTCTCCCGGGAAATGTCTCCAACACGATTCCCATGGGCCAGTCGTTCCTTTTGGCTGGAATGTTTTTCAGTAGCACAACATCTCCCACTTGGAGATTGGAGCTCTCATTCTGCCATTTTCTACGGTTTTGCAAGGTTGTGAGATATTCCTTTCTCCAGTGACTCCAAAATGTATTGGCCAAGCTTTGGACTAGCCTCCACTGACGAATGAAGAGGCCCCTTTCACCGAATTCTCCTGGTGGAGGAGGAACTACCGAAGTCTTTTGAGTGAGTAGAGTTGCTGGAGTCAGAATGAAAGGAGCGTCTGGATCTGTAGACACAGGTACCAGGGGACGAGCATTGACTATGGCTGTGACTTCAGCCATGATGGTGGTCAAAACCTCATGGGACAACTTTGAAGGTCCAAGGCCTTGTAGCATAGATTCAAGAATCCACCTTGAAACTCCGATCATTCGTTCCCAACTTCCACCCATGTGAGATGAGTGAGGAGGGTTGAACACCCAAGAGCATCCATTGTCGCTCAAATACTCTTGTACCTTTCTGTCTTCTGAGACTGTCTCCATCTTCAACTCCTTGCATGCTCCAACAAAGTTGGTGCCACAGTCTGACCGCAACTGCTTTGCTGGACCTCGAACAGCGAAGAATCTGCAGAGAGCATTTATAAAGCTGGAGCTATCCATCGATTCTATGACTTCAATATGTATGGCCCTAGTACTCATACATGTGAACAGCACTGCCCAGCGTTTGGAGTTTGCTTGTCCTCCTCTGGTTCGACGTGAGGTGACCATCCAAGGCCCGAAAACATCCAACCCTACATAGGAGAATGGAGCGTCCATACTGAGCCGTTCAGGAGGTAGGTCAGACATCTTCTGAGTCAAAATCTTTCCCTGCAGTCTGCGACAGTGAAAACATTGAAAGATCACACTACTGATGCGTCTCTTACAACCTATGATCCAAAAACCAGCCTCTCTCAATGCACCGTCAGTGAAGACGCGTCCCTGATGTTTAACTTGTTTGTGACAATGTTGAATGAGTAGAGATGTGAAGTGACAATGACCAGGGAGAATAAGAGGACACACTTCGTCTCTCCCAAGGTTTGCTTGTGAAAGGCGTCCGCCAACCCTGAGTAAGCCAGATTTATCAAAGTAAGGGGATAGATTAAAGAGAGGGCTTTGATTGGAAATCACAGTGCTTGCTTGAAGGCATTTCAGCTCCTCTGAGAAGGCTTCTGCTTGTACGCTGTGGATGAGAATGGACTTTGCCTTTTCTAGATCTTGAACTGAGCAGGGCTTGTCACATATATGCCAGCCCCTGCAAGTGCTCTTGTCGCTGTCCTGCTTGAAGGAGTGGGCTATGTGCACAAGTCTTGCTATTGCACGAGTCAGCGATCGCCAGCTTGAGAATCTTTCAAAGCGTTTGGGGTCCAACTCCTTTCTTGAAGTATGTGTACCACAAGAAGCGACTTGGGGACGTACTTCAATGTCTACTTCTGGGTCTATCATGCTGAAGAGACCAGTGTCAGTATCAGGTGGTGTCGTTGTAAACAAGAATTTTGGGCCAGTCAACCACGTGCTATGGGGAAGGTTAGCTGCCAAAACGGATCTTGTGGCTTGGTCAGCAGGGTTTTGATCGGTAAGTACATATTTCCACTGCTCAGGGCGTGTAGATTTCCGTATCCTCTGCACTCTCTTGTTAACATATACATAAAATTTCCTGGATTCATTACAGATGTAGCCTAAGACGACTTTACTGTCAGAATAAAATGTCACAGCATCCAGTTTAGTGTCGATCTCATCTTCAATGGTTTCAGCTATTTCCACAGCCAGAACAGCTGCGCACAGCTCGAGTCTGGGAACAGATATCTCAGGTCGGGGAGCTAGTTTAGCCTTGCCAAACATGAAGCCAACTTCTACATTACCACTTGTATTGATAACCCTGCTGTAAGCGACAGCTGCAATAGCATTTGTGGACGCATCACAGAAGACACACATCTCTTTTCTTTGTGCCTGACAGAGAGAGATTGTAGCATATGTGCGGGGAATTTTGACATGCTCAAGCTCTTTTAATGAGTCTCTCCAAACTTTCCATTCCTTCAATTTCTCGTCTGGCAGAGGTGCGTCCCAGTCACAAGACTCTGTGGTTAGCGCTCTGAGCAGGAGTCTGCCCTGAATTACGACAGGCGCAGCAAACCCAAGTGGGTCAAACAAACTGTTGATCGTTGACAGAACCCCACGTCTGGTGTAAGGTGTCACCTGGTCTGCAACCTGGAAGATGAACACGTCTTCAGACATGTCCCAGCTCACCCCCAAACTTCTCTGAACTGGTGGGAGGCCAGTGCTGAGATCTAGATTCCTTAACTCCTTTGCAAGATCATCTGGAGGAAATGCTTTCATAACCTCCACTTTATTGGAGGCAATCTTGTGAAGATGTAGATTAGACAGAGCCAGCATTTTCTGAGTGGCCTTGAGCAGCTTGATGGCTTCCTCTTCTGTGGAGAGGGAGATAAGGCCATCATCCACATAAAAATTCCTTTCCACAAAGTGCCTTGCTTCGGATCCATAGTCGTTTTCACCTGCGTGGGCAGCCCTCCTGAGTCCATATATGGCAACTGCTGGAGACGGACTATTACCAAATACATGCACTCGCATCTGGTACTCCAGCACCTTGTTGTCTATGTCATTGTTGTCATACCAAAGGAAGCGTAGAAAGTTCCGATGCTCTTTTGCGACCACAAAGGAATGGAACATTTGCTGAATATCAGCCACCACTGCCACACGTTCCTTCCTGAACCGCAGTAGAACCCCCAAGAGGCTATTGTTTAGATTAGGGCCAGTAAGGAGGACATCATTTAATGATACACCTTGATGTCGAGTACTAGAGTCGAATACTACTCTTATCTGGCCGGGCTTCTTTGGATGGTACACCCCGAACATTGGCAGATACCAGCACTCTTCATTATTCTGCAATTGTGGTGCCAACTCTGCATGCTCATTCTCAAATACCTTGCGCATAAAATCCACAAAGTGTTCTCTTACCTCGGGGTGTGTTTTTAGTTTGCGAGTCAGTAACGTGAGCCGGTTGTTGGCTTGAACCTTGTTATTCAGGAGGCGTTGCCGTGGGCTACGGAACGGAAGTGGGCCAACCCAGCTGTGTTCCCACCTGCATGTTTGATGGATTCAGCATGAGTCTGCATGGTGTGGGAGCTTAGGGGTGTTGCAGTATGTGCGAGGTCACGAGTTGGAGGCTGTCTCTGTGGCAAGTCCTGAAAAAGACTACTCTGCACGAAGGGTTCAGACTTTGGCAGATCAACACAGTATGGAGCTAATGGCTTGTTTTCAGTGGTTTCTGCAAGCATTGGTATCTGTACCTCTTTATATTTATGCTGATCTTCTACATATTTCTCAGTCCTTTGCAATGAGTCATGTGAAGAATGACGCTCTTTGCCTTGAGATAGCTGTTCAATGTCCCCTATCTCTGCAACTGCCTCAAACACTGACGCCTCAGCTGCAGCAGCTTCTGCTTCCCTTTCTTGGTGGAGTGCATTCAGGGTAGCCTCCCAACGAGTCTCCTCCACTTTAAGCTGAGCTTGTACTTGAGCTTGTTTCACTCTCACTTCTATCTCCTTTTGTGCATATGCTGCTCTAGTCAGTGCTGCTTCTGCCTTTGCACGGGCCTCCAATGCGGCTACACTTGCTGCAGACTTGCTTGACCGTCTTGATGATCGCGAACACACTGATCTGGTTTCCATACTTTGTTTCCCTTTTGAAGACATTCTGAGGTTAAAGCAGTACTTGAAATCCTATTCACCGATGCAACAATCAATGTTAAGTGTCTTTTTACTATTCTGCCCTCGTAAAAGAGTTCCCCTTCTTGAACTAGGCAGATAGATAACTCCTTCCACAGTGACGTTGAATTGAAGCATGGATTTATTATGACCACCAAATATAAGTGGAAGGGATGAGTGCTTGAGAAATGTACATACATGTTCAGTAAATGCTAGACATAATTTGATTCAGTTTAAGGTAATTCATAGGCTTCATTATTCTAAATTAAAACTTCATAAAATTTATCCCACGATTTCCCCACTCTGTAATAAGTGTAAAACATTAGAAGGCACCCTGTTTCATTCTTTATGGTCATGTAGTAAAATTCAGCCATTTTGGATATGCATATTTAAATTTCTTTCTGAAGTGTATTCTGTCGACTTGGAGCCTGAGCCTTGTATTGGACTTTTAGGTGCAGAAAATGCCTTTTGCAGTAAATATCAAACACAGGCCATTTCGCTCTGCATGTTACTTGCAAAAAAACTGATCTTACAGATGTGGAAAGCAGATTCTGTCCCTACTTTTGAGATGTGGGCAAGGGAACTGGGAAATATGTTACATTTGGAAGAACTGAGATGTATATTAAAAGATAAACTGTCCATTTTCATCAAGATCTGGAAACCAATAAGTCTGTTCTTACAGGCAGACTGAATATATTGGATTACATCTCTTTTAAAAAAGATGTCCACATGAGATTTTAACGTAATATTTCAGTAATTTTATTAGACATAATTAATATTGTTAATAAGAATGACAAAACAACGACAGCAATAATAATAAAGGTCATTGATTTTATTTTATAATATTATTGTACTCATTTATTTATTATAATTTTTATCATAACTTTAATTATAACAAAGTCAGCATTAGATTTTAACCTAATATTACAATCATTTAATGACACATTAATAATAATAATTATTATTAAAAATGACACAATATAATAAGAATATAACTCCAATTATAAAAAATATTCCAATTATTTGTGCAGCCTTGTTTATTTCAATTTGACATTTTATTAGTTATTACAAATTTAAAAAAAAAATCTAATCACAAACTTATGCGAACCCCTGTCTGAGAAACTTTACAGCAACGTGTTTTCGTGTTATTCTTTGAGTAATTTCACTGAGCTTGTTCTAGGTTCATCTGGCTGACAGATTACCATGTGACTGTGGTGATGATGTCATTTCCTGTGGGCTTTCAGTGGCACCATCAATGTCATCTCGTGGTTTGTTCTGTGAGAAGGACGACAGCTGTGATTGACAGCGTCTCCATGGAAACAGCTTGTAAATAAGATTTAAAGTGGATATTTTCTGCTCTTATTAAGAGCAAATGACCAAATGACAGCTGTGTGTTTTATGAGGCCCGTAAACAAACCCACAACACAGAAACACTGCACTCAGACGCACAGTGTGTGCTACTCTGAACAGAAACACACAGCTCGCAGTGTGTGTTCTCTCTCTCAAACATTAATAGAATGTTCATTCAGTGTTATCTGGTCTCTACTATCGTTCTCATTTATTTATTTATGCATCATTCATGGAATGTTTTTTTCCCTGAAATTTCTGAAATGTTCATTTAAAGTTTTTTTTTAAATGTTGCTACTTGTTTTGGAATGTTCAGAGAACATTCAAAAGTAACATTTCCATAATGTTTGCAAAATGATACAATGGAACATTTGCATATAACTGAGAAAATGTTTAACTCACACACACACACACTTCTTTCTCTAGATTGCAGCTCTGGACATTCATGAGGTGCATCCTGGGTCTCTTCTGAGCACTGAGTGTGTGTGTGTGTGTGTGTGTGTTAT
>NW_015636540.1:53279-66180 GCF_001515625.1 Sinocyclocheilus rhinocerous
CTCTCTCTCTCTCTCTCTCTCTCTCTCTCTCTCTCTCTGTCTGTCACTCGCTCTGAATCTCTGAATGTGACTGGATCACAGCAGCAGACGCTCAGGAGGAGAAGAGAAGAGAAGAGAAGAGAAGCGGCGTGAGATCAGAGGAGTTGAGGTGAGACGCTCCACATGCTGCGATCTCTCTGTGTGTGTGTGTGTGTGTGTGTGTGAGTGTGTGTGTGTGTGTGTGTGTGTGTGTTCTGCATGAATGCATCCCGTGTTTTTTTGAAGGTAACACACGCTGCAGACGGTGAGGTGTCTCTGTGTTTGAGGTCATGTTGAAGGACGGTGTACCTGCTGATTATCACATCTGTGAGGTGTGTGTGTGTGTGAGTGTGTGTGAGTGTGTGTGTGTGTGTGAGTGAGTGTGTGTGTGTGTGTGTGTGTGTGTGTGTGTGAGTGTGACACCGTCTCAGCTGCAAAAATGTATTGAAATAATTATGGTTAATTATAAATATCAAGCTATAATACTTACTAGACTGAAACTATAATAGTATCTTAATGATGCTGAAATAACTGGGCCATCGCCGCATTGAGCTGAATAATGACTGTTGTCTTCTGTAGAGCTGCTTTACAGCTCAATTTGTTTTAAATTTGATACATTTTGCATAATCTGCAAGTCATATTTTCTTATGACTTGTTTATTGTCTGGTTTACAGTTTTTTTTTTCAGCTGCTTCCACACAGAATCTTCACTTGTCACAGTTTCTGAAAGCTGACACTCAAACAGCAGAAGCACACACCAAATCTACAAAACCATACACTAATTCTCAGCCTTTGACTCAGTTTTCAGTTTCATAAAACACTTTTTGCAAAACACAACACACAGTTCTCTATGTAACACACACAAGTCTAACAGGAATTAATATTATGGCAAAGCTGTTTGCAAATGTTTGCTTTTGAGATGTGTTTGTGATATTTTGAATGCAGCGCTTCATTTTGCAAGAGATGAGAGGCATTTTGCATTTTGTGTGCAGTTCTTGGATTTGTGTGTAAAGTTATGAAAATGTGTGTAAGCTGTTATTATAGAAACTCTATAGAAACCATGCTGTTAGTGTTGAGTGTAATGTGCGTCAGTGGTTTTGTTGTGGATTCTGCTGCTTCTTCTGCACATGGGCTGAAGCTCGTGCTCAGATCCAGGGCTCGGGTTTCAAGCTTCTGAAAGCAGTGTGTGTGAGAGACGGATGAGACACTGATACGCTCTGGCCGAGATCCCGTCGTTCCCACCATGTGCTCTGAGATCCACAAACAAGCTCAAACTCACTAAATGTGCTTCCAGAGCCACCGCATGCATTCACACCAGTAACTCAATTACAGAATTCTTCAGTTACACTACTTTAATAAAGTAATTGGAATAGTTACACTACTTATTACATCTTAGATAGAGTAACTTGTAATCTGTAACCTGTTACATTTCTAAAGTAACACTGATGGACACGATCTGCAGCGAACACAGGCCGTGCTGAACTCTGAACGGTGTTTAATCTGAAGCGACAGACGAGCGTTCGTAATCTCCTGAGATCCAGACACACGGTCTGTCAGCGATCTGACCTTCTGCTGTGAAAAGCTGAGCAGATCTGAGACGAGAAGCGCGTTTGATCTGATCAGCTCATGTGTTCGGTTTCTTCTGTGTTTAGCAGCCTGATCTCGTCCAGATGAAGGAGTCTTTGAGTGAGGAGCAGGAACAGATGCTTCTGGAGGATCAATAAGGCCTTCTATATGCTGTTTCTATGACCGACTGACTGAGAAAACAAGCATTAGCAGAAGTTATGGTCATGGTTAGGCTTTTAATAATAAACGTGGTCCAAAAGTCTGAGGGGACTTTATTAATGTGAGATTCAAACTTAACAAAGTTACGTACTGTTAGTAGAATGTCTAAAGTGGACTATCGAAATAAAGTGTTACCAAGTTTAAACTACATTAAACATTTGCCTTGGAAACTAGCTGAAATTAAAAAAAGTGTACTTTTTTATATTATATTTTATTTTATTTCAGTTAACATATATTTTAGTTTTAATTATGATAACCCTGGCTCCTGTGGTGCTGAAAACACTGAGACTTTCTCCCATTTTATGCTCCATTTCAACTTTCACTGACTTATAATTTGTTACAATGTGTATTAAATGATAAAAACACAAAGTATGAACATTGTGTTTAGTGGTATGAGAGGCTTGGACTGGTCTGTGTCGGTTCTTGTGACGCAGCATCCACGTCATGATGGCTGGATTTGTGAAATGCGCGTCAGATGGAGTTTTATCGCCGCTAAACGTTAGTGTGATTGACAGGACTGGGGAAGCGGAGCAGATGTCGTTAATTAGCGTTTGGACACCTTCAGGCTGGATTAAACACGTCAAACACGGATAAATCCTGGTGCTTCAGACGGACACCTCATCACAGCAGTTCATCTCTCATGATCTGAGCACTCTTAAATTAGGATTAGGGGTGTCGCAATATACCGATACTGACGATAATGCTGATATTTAATGTTCTAGGGTTAGTGGATATCCGGGGCTTAGCCCAGTGTCATTAATGTCTGTATCAGAATACACTTCAAATAAAATAGGCTATGTTGAAAAGTTACATTCACTCTTAAAAATAAAGGTTCCAAAAGGGTGTTTTTGCATAGAAGAACCATTTTTGGTTCCAAAAAGAACCTTTCAATGAACAGCTCCTAAAAGAAGCATTTTGAAGAACATTTTAAAAATCTAAAGAACCTTTTCTGCATTTAAAAGGTTCCATGGATGTTCACGGTTCTTCATAGAACCATTGATGCCAATAAAGAACCTTTATTTTAAAGAGTGTTGGCTAAGAGGCTTATTTTTTAAAAAAGGGACAAGTATAATTAATTATAATTTGCAATTACAAATTGCATAAATAATATTATGAGATTACATTTTTTAAATGTAATATTTAGAACACGGAAATATGAAATTATAGAAAAAAAATTTATACTTTTAAAAATGAGACTAAAATTACCAGTAGGTGGCAGCAAGCCACTGTCTCATGAGTCATTTATTCAATCGATTCGTTCAAAATGGCTGATTCTTTCAGGAATGAAGTAAGAAACTGTTTTTATGAATGAATCTGTGAATCTCTAATTCAACACGTTCAAAAACGCAAATTCATTCAGTAACGAAACACTGCAGTGTGCAGAGACACACAACATGTTTGGAACCTTTTTTTTTTTCCCGAAATAGAGCAAAAAGACAACATTTTCTCTACGATTTTAATCACTTAATATTGATTTCTTGTTTATTGAATTGTGTTGCCCTGACACTTAGTAAAGTCTGCCACAGACCATGCTTCATGCTAACCAATAATCACTTTAAATGCATTTGTGTGTCCTTGAAAGCCTGCGCATACCATAATTAAAAATCTGTATTTGTTGCTATACAGTAACAATAATCTAATTTTGACAGATGGTGAGATCAGTATTATGCAATTATAGGCTACAGTAATTTACAGATTCCTGAAGCAGCTGCATTTTGCTGTTTAAGTGCTGGTTTAATAGAAATGAGTTTAATGCGCATGGAAACTCAAATCTTGATGCACACAAGACAAGAGGTAATAAAAACATTCGGGGCTTCAGCCCTCTTAGCCCACCCCTAGCACCACCGCTGGTTGTAATATACCAGTATTGGTGATATTTAAAAAAGAATAGTACACATACCATTGTATGACAACATAATCCAGCACCAGCGCCATTATGGAGCGCTAAACTCTCACCTGTGATTTGTTTCATTCATACTGGACACCAGAGGGCAGCCTTGCGCAGAAAGTCCACAAGCCAAACTCACAGAAGTTATAAAAACTCACGACGTTCTGGAAAAACCGTTATACGGTCAAAGGTGTCCAGCTATCGCTGAATAAAATGCAGAAAGAATGCTGTGACTGATGAAACGTGAAGAGAATTAACACACGATTGCAACAATATATGGTTTACCTGTGTTCTTCAAGCCGTCTCGGGGGTTTCCATGAGGATATTGTGTTTTTATAAGGCAATGTTAATTGATATAGCCTTTCAGTGTACAGAATAACATAAAATATAATTTCTGCCTCATTCTGTGATAAAAATCAGCTCACAGAAGGAAGTTATTTCAAACTTCCTAAATTTCTATAGATATGGCAATATACCATTATCGTGAATTTTTATGATGACAATACGTTTGTAGTGAAAAATCTAATGTCGTGACAGCCCTAATTAAGATACATTACTGAGAAGCACCATGAGGTGACATATGAAGTCTGTTTTTTTTTAAATGTATTAAAATAAAGTGACTTTATTATTAAAAGAAGAACAAATATCTCCCAGTGGGGTCAGAATAATAAACCTGATTTCACTCTGAATTGAGTTTATTCAATAGTAAATTTATCTTGATTTAAGGATTTTTAGATTCTTGTGCTGGAAATCAATACAAAAATAATGAGGAAGAGATTCATTTTTGCAGTGAATTGATAATAAAATGCTAGACGATGATGGTCAGAGTACAGCTTTTACAAACCTTCACTCATCCTATTTAAAGTCTGCAAGTCTTTTGCATTTGCATAGCAACACCCTAGCAACCACCAGTACACCCTAGCAACTGCATAGCAACACCCTAGCAACCACCAGTACACCCTAGCAACTGCATAGCAACACCCTAGAAACTACCAGTACACCCTAGAAAACACCCTAGCAACCACCAGTACACCCTAGCAACTGCATAGCAACACCCTAGCAACCACCAGTACACCCTAGAAACTGCATAGCAACACCCTAGAATATACCCTGTTTCATGTATTGATACTGTAAAGCTGCTTTGACATAATCTGTATTGTTAAAAGCGCCATATAAATAAAGGTGACTTGACTTGACTAGTTTCACTTGATGTACTGAAATAACTCAATCTAAAACTGAAATAAAAATGTAAAACTATATAGACGTATTTAAACAAAAAATGACTAAAAAATGACAAAAAATAACAGTTTTAACTGAAATGAAAATGCAAAATAAAAAAATCCAATTCAAATGAAAACTATAACAGTATCTCAGTGATACTAAAGTATCATCTTGTGTTTTCAGCTGCTCTAATCTGGATATTGTGAGAGGGTATCTATGGTAACGGGGGTGTCTGGTGGGCAGGGCCTCATCACTGTTTGGTGCGGTTGTCCCGGCAACAGCAGCAGTGTTAGTCTGATGTTGTTCTGATGTTAGTCTGATTTTGGTCTGGTGTTGGTCTGATGTTAGTCTGATGTTGGTCTGATGTTGGTCTGATTTTGGTCTGATGTTAGTCTGATGTTGGTCTGATGTTGGTGTGATGTTGGTTTGATGTTGGTCTGATGTTAGTCTGATGTTAGTCTGATGTTGGTCTGATGTTAGTCTGATGTTGGTGTGATTTTGGTCTGATGTTAGTCTGATGTTGGTCTGATGTTGGTCTGATGTTGGTCTGATTTTGGTCTGATGTTGGTCTGATGTTAATCTGATGTTGGTCTGATGTTGGTCTGATGTTAGTCTGATGTTGGTCTGATGTTGGTCTGATGTTAGTCTGATGTTGGTCTGATGTTGGTCTGATGTTAGTCTGATGTTGGTCTGATTTTGGTCAGGGAATCAGGCAGCGGCTCGGGTCAGCCTCGATCCGTTTTAGATCAGGGATCAGTTTCCAGCGCTCTGGGAAAAATACTATATTTATAGCGGTCAGAGGAGCAAACGCTCGCCGAGCATCTCGCACATTGATTAGCTGAGGCATATTCTGGATAATGACATTTATGCAGCATGTGTTCTGTTCTTCTTACCGCTGGTTTTCTGAGGAACTAGAGATGAAACATCTGACCGATCACAAAATCTGAGCACAGTTTGAGAGGATGTTGAGATCTAAAACTAGAACTATAACAACAGTTAACTATGACTATAATAAAAATAATGACGTAGATAACTATAACAATGATGATTACAATAACTAAAGATAGTTAACTATAACTATAATAATCAATATGATATAGAAAACTATAACAATAACTATATATATATACATAACTATAAGTAACATTAAGTATAGTGATAATGTTAACGATAACTGTAATGACAGCTAGCAATAACTATAACATTAACTGTAATGATAACTGTAACGATAACTAAATTGAAACTATAATGATAACTTTAATGATAACTTTAATAAACAATAACATTAACTGTTTCATTAACTGTAATGATAAATATAACAGTACATATAACATTAACGGTAATGATATCTATATCCATAACCTTAACAATAACTATAATAACTATAACGATAACTATAATTATAACTGTAATAGTTATAACAATAACTTTAATAAACTATATCATTAACTGTAATGTTAATGGTAATGATAACTATAACCATAACTGTAACAATAACTATAACGATAACTATATTGATAACTATAATTATAACTAAGAACTATAATGGTAACTTTAATGAATTATATCTAACTGTTTTAGTTATCATTCCAGTTAACATTACAATACATACAACATTATCTGTAATGATTACTATAATGATAAATACAACAATAATTACAGTATAATGATAACTATAATGATGACTATAATGATAAATTAAATGATAACTATAATGATAGCTGTGACAATAGCTGTAATGATAACTAGAACGATAACTATAATGGTAACTATAACTGTAATGATAACTGTAGCTAAGTATAAAAGTAACTATATCATATAGTCTGAGGTTAAAGAGTTGTTTTGTAATTGTAATAATTTCAGCATGAAATGCATTAGTGTGTGTGTGTGTGTGTGTGCATGCATGTGATGTGTGTGTCGAGTGAGTGAGTGTGTGTGTGCGCAGTGCTCATTATGTCGTCTGCATATATTCATTAATGTGTGTCATTCTCCCGCTGCTGAAGTATCTGCGGTTCTGTGCATGTTGCTCTCTTAAAAGTGTCATCTGATGCTACATGCACTTTTACAAGTTGTTTGAACTGAAATGTGTGTTGGCAGTGTGTGTACACAACCACCCTATAATGATAAAAATCCACCCAGTGTTTTTTTTATTTATCTCAAAGCGAGCCGATCTCAGATGCCTGTCTGTGTGACGTCACACAGACAGGCCCCTCCCATTATAGTTTGATTGACAGTAGCGTTTCGGCACAGACCGGACTGGTGTCTTACCTTAGCTCCGCCCTGAGTGAGCTGTCATCAGTCCGCCATTGTTTCACCGCCGGAGCAGATGTAGACAAGAATGACTCCTAAGCGATTGAGGTGTTCTGTTGCTGGATGTAATAATGAACATAGCAGTCGGGAATGCGCCCCAATCTACATAAATGCGTCTATGTTCGCACAAATCATTCGTGATCCAGCTTCACCTCCAGAAGAAGTGAGTATAAGGTTTTTTAATGAACCTTTGCAAATCGCTTTTCCTAATAATGTGCTGATTAGCAAGTTTCATGATGAATGCGGCTAAAGTAAACAGTCTCTCTGAGAGCAGCTCGGAAGAGAGGGGCGGGGCCAGCAGAGCTCATTAACATTTAAAGAAAAATGCTACAAAATAGTTTGATTGACAGTAGCGTTTCAGCACAGACTGGACTGGTGTCTTACCTTAGACCCGCCCTGAGTGAGCTGTCATCAGTCCGCCATTGTTTCACCGCCGGAGCAGATGTAGACAAGAATGACTCCTAAGCGATTGAGGTGTTCTGTTGCTGGATGTAATAATGAACATAGCAGTCGGGAATGCGCCCCAATCTACATAAATGCGTCTATGTTCGCACAAATCATTCGTGATCCAGCTTCACCTCCAGAAGAAGTGAGTATAAGGTTTTTTAATGAACCTTTGCAAATCGCTTTTCCTAATAATGTGCTGATTAGCAAGTTTCATGATGAATGCGGCTAAAGTAAACAGTCTCTCTGAGAGCAGCTCGGAAGAGAGGGGCGGGGTCAGCAGAGCTCATTAACATTTAAAGGAAAATGCTACAAAACGGCTTGATCTGAAAAGAGCTGTTTTTGACAGGGTAAAGAAATTTTAACCAAACTATGTTACAGACTTTTCATTAAGACCCTAAAGCATCATATCAACTTCTGGAAAATGGGCATCGGATGACCCCTTTAAAGGATAAGTGCACTTCCAGAATGAAAATTTCCTAATAATTTACTCACCCCCATGTCATCCAAGACGTTCATGTCTTTCTTTCTTCAGTCACAAAGAAATTACGTTTTTTGAGGAAATCATTGCAGGATTTTTCTCCATATAGTGGACTTCAATGGTGGCCAACGATTTCAAGGTCCAAGATACAGTTTCAAAGCAGCTTCAAAGAGCTCCACACGATCCCAGCCGAGGAATAGGGGTCTTATAATCATAACAATCGCTCATTTTCTTACAAAAAATTATATTTATACACTTTTCAACCACAAATGCTTGGCTAGCGTTAGCTCTGTGATGCGCGTCTTTATTAACTGATGTGTGACGTAGGCGGAAGCACCGACCCAGTGTTTACAAAGCCAACATGCAAAAAAAGTCATTGCCCTTTACAAAAAAGGTAAAACAACGATGTCGGATGATTTTAAAGTTGGAGGAGAAAATGAGATAGAGTTTTTAACCAAAGTACACAGATGAAGAACTAACCGCGCATGACCTTTCCAACAGGATTACATAATGTGTGAAGACATATCGCAGAGCTAGAGCAAGCCCAGCATTTGTGGTTAAAAAGTGGATAATTATTAATTTTTTTTAAGAAAATGACTGATTGTTTCGCTAGATAAGACTCTTATTCCTCGGCTGGGATCGTGTGGAGCTCTTTGAAACTGCATTTTGGACGTTCAAATCACTGGCCACCATTGAAGTCCACTATATGGAGAAAAATCCTGGAATGTTTTCCTCAAAAAACGTAATTTCTTTGCGACTGAAGAAAAAAAGACATGAACATCTTGGATGACATGGGGGCGAGTAAATTATCAGGAATTTTTTATTCTGGAAGTGGACTTATCCTTTAATATCTTACGATGATTCAGTGTCATTCTAGCCGTTGAAATGCCTCCACCTCAGCGCATCTCTCACAGTGTGAGTTTCCCCTGTCTGGATAAATTCACCCGCTGTGACTGCACAGATCGGGCTCTGATTGCTCAAACTGGCCGCTCACTGTGTGCCGATCATAATTTCCTTTGTTAGTGGCTGCTCTCCGGGGATCAGAGGCCTAATCTGACCAGCGGGGTGTCAGCGCGGCCTTGTTCCCCTCTGGCATTCGTCAGATGACAGCAGCAATTATCAAGCTATTTTCTGTCTTTGACCCGCAGCTCTGTGACGCACGAGGAGCCGCAGGAGCACACGGTCGGTCCAGCCGCGGCCTGCATGAACCACACACACTGAGGTGAGTTTCACCAGCGCTCACACCCGCTCTCACCCGCACGCTACGAGTGATCACTGATCAGAGGAGACCATGTTTCTGTCTTTGCCCCGCAGCTGTGTGACGCACGAGGAGCCGCAGGAGCACACGGTCCAGCCGCGGCCTGCATGATCAGCGCAGAGTGATCAGTGTGTGTGTGTGTGTGTGTATGTGTCAACATGTGTGTCATACTGCAGAATACTGTATCCCACAATGCACTGCACTGCGCTGACCTGACCTCCACTTCCAGTGCGACCACTAAAGGCCAAAGAACCAGACTATAATGATTACTATGGCGATAACTGTAACGTTAACTATAATGTTAATGATAACTGTAACAATATCTATAATGATAACTATGATTATAATATAATTATAAAGTTAACTAAGATAACGGTAACTATAATAACATTAACTATGATCACAATAACCATAACGAAAACTATAATAACTATAACAATAATGTTAACATAACTAATAAAAACTATAACAATAACTATGATGAGAACAATAACCATAACGTTAAAGATAACTATAACATTAATGATAACCATAATGTTAACAATAACTATAATGATAACTATAACAATAACTATGTTGATAATGATAACTATAAAAACTATACCAATAACGAAAACTATAACATTGAACTATAATGATGATAACTATGACGATAACAATAGCTATATAATAACTTAAATGATAACGATGGCTATAATGTTAATGATAATGATAACTATGACAACAATTATGCTAAAAATATTGAACGCTTTAATAATGACTATAACGATAATGCTAACGATAATTAAAACTCTGATAACTATAACAATAATTTTAATAACTATAACAATAACTTTAACGATAATTATAACTTTGACAAAGATAATGTTAAAAATTATGATACCTATAACGATAACGTTAACTATAATGTTAACAATAACAATAGTGATAGCTATAACAATATGTAACTACTGTATAATGCTGACTATAACAATAACTGTAACGATAACTATCACGCTGTTGTTTTGTCGTCTGTGACTTTAAATGCTTGAGCTCCTGATTGGCTGTCAATGTTTTTATCATTCATCAGCTGGAAAAATTAATTCTGAAACTGATTCCAGTGATACTTTCCCTTTTGTTTTTATCATTATTTAATTTAAGAACGAATTGTGTGAACGGGCCTTAAAACAGAAATCATATCAGCCAGGATTTTTACAGTTACATAACACTGACTTAACAATGCAGTGTTTTTATGAGATGATCATATGATATGATACTACTCTTCAAATAGTTTGATTATATGCTGCATACTGTCGCAGATGTAGTACACAGTATGCAGTGCACTGGTGTCTCGCGTCATTGTTACAGTCCTCATTGTTACAGCACTTTCTGAATGAAATGCTAAACGCTTGAGATTGATTTCCGTCTGGATCGATACACAGCAGACTCTAGTGAAGAGCGGGCAGATGTTCCTGCAGACGCAGCTGATCAATGAGGATCATTTACTTCATGACCTATTGATCAGACGCAGACCGAGTTACACATGAACTAGTCGAAGGCTAAATCAGACATCTGCATCTGTTCTACAGGAATATACTGTATGTGTGATTATACAAGTAAAGCAAGTCCACTCGAACAGATCATTTGTAGCAGTGACAGTGTAAAATAGCCAATACGATTCTTTCCAAATAAGCCATATTCAATATTGTTTTTGGTCATGTTGCCCAACCGTAAGCAGAAGTGAATGGAAAGTGTAGCCGTAACACTTGATAGCTTCAGTGGTGTAGGTGTTCAGACAGATGATGGGGTTTGCTAAAGTTAGTTCTGTGAAAGACACAATCAATCAGGATGCTGCTGCTGTGTTGAACAGCCTAAAATCCTCCAGCATATGGATGTCATGTTTGTGCACGCTCCATATGTCCGGTTTGCCGTGTAGCCGGTATTTTGTGCGTCTCACACCCTTTGCTCGATGTCGGGGTATCGAGTGACCCTAATTTTAGCCACAAGGCTGCAGGCCGATCATACACACTGAACACAGACTCAGAGCGTCACACATAAGAGCAGATTCACATGCATGGGTTTATTCTGTCTGAAACTGAAAGATTGCTGTAGGGTTTTTTGTTGTTGTAATGTTAGCTCCACTCTTGTTGCACCTGCTCATTCAGACATGCATTAATTAATATAGCTCTTGCTTTAATTACTGGCATTAATTAGTGAACCTCGGACTGTAATTAATCACAGACAGAAGCTCATATCAGACTCATTCAGAGCTCCAGAAACATGTTGAAGCTGTTTATGATCTGATGAAGTACAACGAGAAGAACACAGATGTGAAAGATGATCCAGAGAGATGATATTCTCATTGTTTACAGATTAATGTAAACACACACACACACACACACACACACACACATGTTGTGTTTCCATATTTTATGGGGACATTCCATAGGCGTAATGGTTTTTATACTGTACAAACTGTATGTGCTATTGCCCTACACCAACCCTACCCCTAAACCTACCCCTCACAGGAAACTTTGTGCATTTTTACTTTCTCAAAAAAACTCATTCTGTATGATTTATAAGCTTGTTTCCTCATGGGGACCTCAAAAATGTCCCCACAAGGTCAAAATGTTCTGGTATTACTATCCTTGTGGGGACATTTGGTCCCCATAACGTGATAAATACCAGGTACACACACACACACACACACTCAAACACACACACACACACTCACACACACACACACACACACACACTGACTATCTGTGTGTGTGTGTGTGTGTGTGTGTGACTATCTGTGTGTGTGTGTGTGTGTGTGTGTGACTATCTGTGTGTGTGTGTGTGTGTGTGTGTGACTATCTGTGTGTGTGTGTGTGTGTGTGTGTGACTATCTGTGTGTGTGTGTGTGTGTGTGTGTGACTATCTGTGTGTGTGTGTGTGTGTGTGTGTGACTATCTGTGTGTGTGTGTGTGTGTGTGTGTGACTATCTGTGTGTGTGTGTGTGTGTGTGTGTGACTATCTGTGTGTGTGTGTGTGTGTGTGTGATTATGGTGTTTGCTGATCCGAGCTCCGGTCGAGTCGTAGTTCAGCGGATGAACGTCAGTCTCGTTTGAGGAATGAGCAGAATCCGGGTCAGTACTGAGGTGCCACTTTTCACAGATACGTGATGAAGACCAACAGAACTAAACAAACCCAGACAGCGGAGCTCATCCGATCGTCACACACATGCTGTTATTGTCATTCCAAATACAGTCTTTTAATAATGACATCCTTCCTGGTATTTTCTGGGTGTAATTTATCTTCAGAAGTGTTCGTCAACAACTTTTAAGAATCATCACAGAGAGAGAGAGAGAGCGAGAGAGAGAGAGAGAGAGAGAGAGAGAGAGGTCTATTTGGCACCATTTCTATCCCATCAGAGCTCAGTCCAAATCCTCTCGGCCTGATCAACAAAGGCTTCTTTGTGGAGCCGTTCATGACCCGCTTCTGCAACACATGACCAAACACCCCAAACCTGACCA
>NW_015636540.1:66199-67588 GCF_001515625.1 Sinocyclocheilus rhinocerous
GAGAGAGAGAGAGAGAGGTCTCCTGCATGTTTCTGAATGATGTCATTATTGATTCATCTAAATCTGCAGAACTGCCTCTTTTTGAGCTCTATTTTAAATATTTAAAGGACCAGTTCACCCAAAAATAAACATTAGCTGAAAATGTATATCACTGTCTCAGCAATGGATGCTCTGCAGTGAATGGGTGCCGTCAGAATGAGAGTCCAAACAGCTGATAAAAACATCACAATAATCCACAAGTAATCCACAGCACTCCAATCCATCAGTTAACATCTGGAGAAGACAAAAGCTGAAACAAATCCAGCATTAAGACGCTTTTAACTCAAAAATGAGTCTATAATAACGCTTCCTCCAGTGAAAAAGTGCATCTGCTGTTGTCTCTCACATCAAAATCCAGCCACATATTTGTTTAGAGCTGTTTTGGCTTGTAAACATGTGCTTGATCTGTGCAGATTTCTCTCCTGATTCAGACCAGAACACTTTTTTACTGGAGGAAGCGTTATTATGGATTATGGACTCTATGTATTTTAGTTAAAAGCGTCTTAATGCTGGATTTGTTTCAGCTTTTTGTCTTCTCCAGATGTTAACTGATGGACTGGAGTGCTGTGGATTACTTGTGGATTATTGTGATGTTTTTATCAGCTGTTTGGACTCTCATTCTGACGGCACCCATTCACTGCAGAGCATCCATTGCTGAGACACTGATGCAATGCTACATTTCTACAAACCTGATGAAGAAACAAACTCATCCTGATCTCAGATAACCTGAGGGTGAGCACGTTTACAGCTATTTTGGGTGAACTATTCCTTTAACTATTGCTGAATTAATTTTCATAACTTTTCAAAAGTCATTCATATAATTAGTTGTAAATGAAGTCAGATCAGCGTGCTGCTCGGCTCAGTTGTTGTTGTGTTAATGAGAAACTCTCGTGCATCTGCTCAATTCACAAACCTAAATGAAACGATTCACAAACATTGCAGTGGGTCTGCTTTGGTTGATATAATGATGTCTATTCTCAACTAAAGTACAGCTTCTCAACCTCGTAGAGTTTTTTGTGATCCAAATATGTAAACGGCACGTCATATCTTCATTACTTTATTTACGTGTGTGAACTGATTTACTCTCACAAACCTCTGAACAAAACACCCCATATGCAGTTACACAACTGAACACTCACACACACACACACACACACACACGCACACGCACACACACACACATGCACATGCACACGCACACGCACACGCACACACACACACACACACACACACAGCCTGAGGGCCGGACACCATTCGCGAACTCTTGTTCTCAGTCTTTTGTGTGTGGATTATGTAACTTATAAAACTCACGCTACGACCATCAGCACACACACACACACACACACACAC
>NW_015636540.1:68809-76454 GCF_001515625.1 Sinocyclocheilus rhinocerous
CACACACACACACACACACACACACACGGGTCAGAAGGTGAGAACACAGGTGATGTCATCTGATCTGAGATCAGCTCGTGTTTGACCTCTGACCCACAGTTCAGTTCCTCCGCCTGAATGACAGAGATCCTAAAAAGAGAACATAAACTGGCTTGTGTAATAGTACTATCCTGAATAACTGATGTTTCATGGGAAGATACAGGGAAAATTTGAATTTAGCTGGAAAACTTACATTTATTTTCATTTACATTTACATTTAGTCATTTAAAGCAACTTACATATGAGGGCAACAGAAGCAATCATAGATAGAAATAGAATAGAGAGTGCAAGTGTTAGAGGGTGAAGTGTGTATTTTTAATAAATAATAAATAATAAATCAATAATTAATAAATAAAAAAGAACACAAATAGATCAAACAGATAGAGTTAGAATAGAGAGTGCTAGAGTTAGAAGATCAAATGAAGATGAAGGATTTATTTGACACATTAAAAGTGTCTGCTAAAGGAATGTATGTGAAATGTAAAATTGAAACAGAAGTAGCATCAGATGTTTTCTTCTGTATTGCGATGCACATCAGAGTGTAACAGATTATCATTAAAGAATATCTGTAGGGCGGGGCTTGGTTCTGTGCATCATTGTTGATTGGTTGCTGAGATGTGGGCGTGGTATATGCAGATGAATGCGCTTGAGAGGCGGAGCTTAAGAGACTAAATGATTGGGGAAATCCTGCATATGTCATCAGAGAGAAGATTCAGTTATGACATTCTGATCAAACATTACCAGATCAAATTTTAGAAAATATATTGGGGTGTGTTTTCTTTTCATACTGACTTTTACTAGAAGAATTATAAGATTAATACAATTATTTTGAACACTCATATACTCAAACAATTAAAGATCACACAAAAACAATATCCAGAAGAATTTTATCAATGCTATCATTATTAATATATTTTCTCATTCTATTTCATTCTATTTAATATATTCATTCTATTTTCTCATTTTCTCATTCTGGCAGGTGGTTTTGAGCGAATCATGTGAGCTGAAAATGTCATGTGACTATAATATCATGAAATATTAACTATATCTATGCTGATGATGCTTGGGCTGTTGTTATTTCCTCAGAACACACAGATATGAGTGAATGGGGTCTGAAGGTGTAGTTACACTATTGACCAGCAGGGGCTCCTGAACTCATGCAGGAACTCATGCAAAAACAGGAAGTGACATCACAGAGGTCACCCATAAACCCTCATGACTGTGTGAAGGTCACTGAATCTAAAAACATCAGATGGAACGGCAAGTTCAGTTCAGGTTCAGATGTCACGAAAGTGATCACAATTCATGACGTCTGTAAAAACAAATACTGGAGAATTTCAGAAAACTAATAATGATTATATATGTGTATAATCATGTGTTTTGAAGGTGCATGGGAAATATATGATTGGCTTTTACTGGCTGGGTACAATACTGGACAAATTCATGGAAATTAAATTAAAAAACATTTGTGCACTGCAAAGTACAAACAGAGTACAGACAATAGTAAATCAAAATGAAATTAGATATTAAATCTTCTTTTCTGAAAAAAAGATGTGAGTTTATGATTAAAAATATATATATATATTTGCCAATGGGTCAGAAAAATCTACTTAATTCAAAGGGAAAATAAAGTATTTTTCTGACCCCATCTGGAGATATTTTTTCTTGTTTAAAGCATAAACTCAGTTTTCAGAAAACAGGATTTTATCTCTTAAATAATTTTGCTGTTCCAGTAAATGTGTCTGTAATTAAGGATGTTTAGATATTTGTACTGGAAAACAAGACAGAAATACTGAGTGTGAAAATCAATTTTTGTCAGTGTGTTTGTGTGACAGACATTGTTTAGTCCTGCAAGTTCATTCAGATCCACGGCTGTTATCTGTCTTTTATAGATGACATCATGACTGATTCATTCTGCGTGTGTGTGTGTGTGTGTGTGTGTGTGAGTGTGTGTGTGTGTGTGTGTGAGTGTGTGTGTGTGTGTGGGATGACGTGAGAGTGTGTGTATGTGAGTGTGTGTGTGATTCTATTTCATTCTATTTAATATATTCATTCTATTTTCTCATTTTCTCATTCTGGCAGGTGGTTTTGAGCGAATCATGTGAGCTGAAAATGTCATGTGACTATAATATCATGAAATATTAACTATATCTATGCTGATGATGCTTGGGCTGTTGTTATTTCCTCAGAACACACAGATATGAGTGAATGGGGTCTGAAGGTGTAGTTACACTATTGACCAGCAGGGGCTCCTGAACTCATGCAGGAACTCATGCAAAAACAGGAAGTGACATCACAGAGGTCACCCATAAACCCTCATGACTGTGTGAAGGTCACTGAATCTAAAAACATCAGATGGAACGGCAAGTTCAGTTCAGGTTCAGATGTCACGAAAGTGATCACAATTCATGACGTCTGTAAAAACAAATACTGGAGAATTTCAGAAAACTAATAATGATTATATATGTGTATAATCATGTGTTTTGAAGGTGCATGGGAAATATATGATTGGCTTTTACTGGCTGGGTACAATACTGGACAAATTCATGGAAATTAAATTAAAAAACATTTGTGCACTGCAAAGTACAAACAGAGTACAGACAATAGTAAATCAAAATGAAATTAGATATTAAATCTTCTTTTCTGAAAAAAAGATGTGAGTTTATGATTAAAAATATATATATATATTTGCCAATGGGTCAGAAAAATCTACTTAATTCAAAGGGAAAATAAAGTATTTTTCTGACCCCATCTGGAGATATTTTTTCTTGTTTAAAGCATAAACTCAGTTTTCAGAAAACAGGATTTTATCTCTTAAATAATTTTGCTGTTCCAGTAAATGTGTCTGTAATTAAGGATGTTTAGATATTTGTACTGGAAAACAAGACAGAAATACTGAGTGTGAAAATCAATTTTTGTCAGTGTGTTTGTGTGACAGACATTGTTTAGTCCTGCAAGTTCATTCAGATCCACGGCTGTTATCTGTCTTTTATAGATGACATCATGACTGATTCATTCTGCGTGTGTGTGTGTGTGTGTGTGTGTGTGAGTGTGTGTGTGTGTGTGTGATGACATCAGTGTGTGTGTGTGCCAAGTACATCTCTGCTTTATTAATGGATCAGCGCTGATCGGCCTGAACATGCTGTGCAAACACACTCTTTTCACAGACTTCTGCTGCTTTTATATGAATATAAAGAATAAAGTAAAATATGCTTTATGCTGTTTTACAATAGAAATGAAAGCGCTTCACGTCTGAATCGTGTTTCTAATTGAGGACATCCACAAAGAGATTGAATCTGTGGTTCTGTTTCTCTCCTGTTATCACTGTGAAGCGGTGTCATCTGTATTGTATGAAGCACTGTAGAAGTAAATGTGACTTGATTTGACTTGAGCTTTTGCACGCTGTGATGTGGTTCGTATGTCATGTGATGTGTTCATTACAGTTTTTTTCAAATGCTTACACACAGAATCTTTCCTTGTCACACAGTTTCTGAAAGCTGACACTCAAACAGCAGAAGCACACACCAAATCTACAAAACCATACACTAATTCTCAGCCTTTGACTCAGTTTTCAATTTCATAAAACACTTTTTGCAAAACACAACACACAGTTCTCTATGTAACACACACAAATCTAACAGGAATTAATATTATGGCAAAGCTGTTTGCAAATGTTCGCTTTTGAGATATGTTTGTGATATTTTGAATGCAGCGCTTCATTTTGCAAGAGATGAGAGGCATTTTGCATTTTGTGAGCAATTCTTGGATTTGTGTGTAAAGTTTTGAAAAATTTGTAAGCAATTGAAAAAAACTGTAAGTGCTGTTTCCCACAATCCTCTCTGTTTCCCGCTCAGGTGCTCGATCATGCTGGAAGACGTGGTGAAGGCGAAGCTGTCTCCGGCCAGAGGACGAACGCGGCGGCAGACGTCTGAGCACGAGGAGAGTCGCGGGATGGACCCGATGGACAGCAGACGGCGAGCGCAGAGAGAGCGAACCGCAGCCAAGAGCCGAGACCTCTCACGAGACGACCTGCTCTTCCTCCTCAGCATGCTGGAAGGAGAACTGCAGGTCGCGTCTAAATCAAAATCACACATCTATTTTCTAAATGCATGTTTTAGATTCATCTGTGCATGTGTTATTTTGCACTTGCACATTTTGATCTGGTAATGTTTGATCAGAATGTCATCATAATTGGATCTTCTGTCTGGTGACGTATGCAGGCTTTCTCCAATCATTTAGTCTCTTAAGCTCCGCCTCTCAAGCTCACACTCCTCTGCATATACCACGCCCACATCTCAACATCCAATCAACAACTGATGCACAGAACCAAGTCCCGCCCTACATTTATTCTTTTTCAGTAATCCATTAGACTCTGATGTACATCACACGGTACAGAAGAAAAGATCTGACATTATTTCCATTTTCATCACATTCACACCAAGAATGAAAACTATTACAGTAAAATTATAGTAATTGCTGTAACTGTGAGAATAGCGAAGTCTGTGCCAAAATTATAAAGATAACGACTCAGATTAACAATAACGTTGGAATCACTTTCAAAGTGACTTTTTCCAACTGATAAATAATATAAACACTGACAGCCAATCAGCATCCTTCTGACTTTAAAGAGATTGAGCACTTAAAGTGGCAGATGACAAAACTGCAGCGTGCACTTAGAATAAAGTATCATCCACACCAGGTAATGTAGTTATCATTATAGTTATTGTTACAGATGTGAACGGGCCTTTAGACAAGCCACATTGTACGTTTTTTTCCCTGAGACTGATTTAGTGAAAGTTTATTACAACAAAAACAGCTGTAAATGAGTTGATTGTGATCATCGTCTGCCTGGTAACGGTCGTTTTAGTGCTCTGAACAATATAATACATGTAAATCCGTGAGTCTTTCTGAGTAAAAGTTTATTCATGGGCTTGACTGAGCATTTAAGTTGAGACACTACAGGCAAAAATATATATATATATATTTTAATGCATTGGTCAATTTTGAGATTTTGGCCTATTAACTTTTATGTAAGTTATTTTCAAGTGTTGTTTCAGACTAGTGGAAAGAAAACATTTAAGTGTTTATTTTTTGCACTTTATGTATTTGCGCCTATAGATTTCAATTCCAATCCATATCTTTAAAAGTTTTCTCCTCCACTTCAGCAGCACTTACATACACCAAAACTTAGCATTTTTATTCCAATCTACTGTGTATTCTGAATGTTTTTATTGAGGGGTTTGTGAATATATCATGCACACTGATTTATACAACATTTTAGTCCTGAAACATGGTGAATTTTTTTTTCTGTCTGTTGAGAGTATTTTCTGATTTATGGAGTGATGAAAAGAGAAATCCAAAATCCCCTCAGTAAAAACATTCAGAATATAGAGAGGAATAAAACTGTAAAGTTTGGTGTCTGTAAGTGCTGCTGAAGTGGAGGAAAAACTCTTTAAAGATATGGATTGGAATTGAAATATACAGACGCAAATAGATAAAGAGTCATAAGACGAGACACTACAAACAAAACCAGTGTTTTAATACTGGTCAATTTAGAGGTTTTGGTCTATTTTGCTTTCATAACTTGTCTTCTTTCAAGCTAGAGTGGACAGAAAACATTTAAGTGTTTCATTTATGACACTTTATCTATTTACGTCTGTATATTTCAATTTCAATCCACATCTTTAAAGAGTTTTTCCTCCACTTCAGCAGCACTCACATACACCAAACTTTACAGTTTTATTCCTCTCTATATTCTGAAGGTTTTTACTGAGGGGATTGTTGATATTTCATTCACACTGATTTATATAAAATTTCACTCCTAAAAACTTGGTGAAAATGTGTTTGTTTTCTGTCTGTTGACAGTATTTTCTAATTTATGGAGTGATAAAAAGAGAAACCCAAAATCCCCTCAGTAAAAACCTTTAACTCTAACGTATCAATAAAATCAAACCATAATTCTGAATCTGGCTTCATCCAATGTTCAGATTTATGTTCTGAAAATGAATCCAAATTATGGCATATTGCATATATAAACATAACATTTCAGAAAACTTGTAATACAAAAAAAATGTGCGCAATTCTTAATGTAATCAATCAAGTGTGGAAGTATGGTGATGTTCATTAGTTAAATTTCACCTGTTCACCTGTGGTGTCTTGCCTTATTATGAAGCAGAGAGTCAAACCCTGTTAAAAACAAAGAGACATCAGTCAGTCCCTCATGAAATTAAATCAACATAAAAGGAAAATTAATTAGAGCTCCAGGCAGTTAATATTCATTCAGTTTTAAATGCAAACACTGAAGTCCTTCCCTTAATGAATTCATAGGTTGTTTCTGTGTTTTAATGACACGCGTGTGTTTGCTGCAGGCCAGAGACGAGGTGATCACCGTCCTCAAAGCCGATAAAATCGATCTGGCTCTGCTGGAGGCCAAATACGGCTTCGTGACGCCGCCGAAGGTGCTGCAGGCGCTGCAGAGAGATGCCATCCAGGCCAAGAACAGCAGCTGGCAGGAGGACATCTACGAGAAGCCCATGAGCGAGGTACGAGAGTCAGAGGCAGACAAACTACACAACTATTACTTGAGTGAAAGTACAGATACTGCTGGTCAAATATTACTCCATTACAAGTGAAAGTTGTACAGACTGATTTTTACTTAAGTAAAAGTAAAGAAGTACTTGTTTTTAAAAGTACCAAAAGTAAATTTCCTTTTTTTTTTACGTCAATGCACTGTTTTATTATTGTTGTATGTTATCCTTGCAATACCGCTGAAGCAACTTACAATACATTACGCCTACTGAATACACTGACTAGCTTGTAGTATATCTTTAGAGTAAAGAGCTTTTAGAATGTTAAAAACCTATGGGAAAAAAAAAATATTTACACCCCTTCCCACCCCCACAAAAGCACAGCATCTTTTGTGTAGCTATTGCTCCACATTTGAACAAAGTGGATAGTGAAATTGCTGTAAATACAGACTAGTAAGAAAAAAAATAACTTGCTTTAAAAGCCAGCAACACAACTGTAGCTGTATAACTTTACAACAGCAGCACTGCTTTAAAAAAAAAAAAAAAGCAAAACAGCAAATACTTATTTGACATCAATGTTTTCACATCAAAAATGTAAAAAATGCTCTCGAATCACTCTTGTGGTGCTTTGATGTCCCACACAGAACGGTCTGCAGTGCTGCTTCAAGTCAAACACCTACAGTATTGTGTTTTATTAGGAGACGCACAACTTTTCTGTGGCTTCATAGGTAATATTTTCATTTACACAATTTAGCAAAATCAGACAATATTGTGTCTAATATATACCACAAAATTAACTCTTCTTATTATTGAATTGTTGTAAATAAATATCACATTTGCAACTGGTCAGTGTTCAATAAATGCTGGGAAATCACTTCACGTAACCCTACAAGAGTGATTACTGATAAACTGTCTGAACAAAAAGAGAGTCACGTTTTAGAGAAGAAAAAAATCACCCACTGACTTTCAAAGCTGCTACAGAGTAACGACTTTCTACTTCGAGGATCTTGATAGAAATGTAATGAAGTGAAAAGTACAACATTTGTCTTTCAAATGTAGTGAAGTTAAAGTCATAAGTT
>NW_015636540.1:78475-79002 GCF_001515625.1 Sinocyclocheilus rhinocerous
CTAGTAAGAAAAAAAATAACGTGCTTTAAAAGCCAGAAACACAACTGTAGCTGTATAACTTTACAACAGCAGCACTGCTTTAAAAATAAAAAAAAAGCAAAACAGAAAATACTTATTTGACATCAATGTTTTCACATCAAAAAAAAAAAAAAAAAAGCAAAACAGCAAATACTTATTTGACATCAATGTTTTCACATCAAAAATGTAAAAAATGCTCTCGAATCACTCTTGTGGTGCTTTGATGTCCCACACAGAACGGTCTGCAGTGCTGCTTCAAGTCAAACACCTACAGTATTGTGTTTTATTAGGAGACGCACAACTTTTCTGTGGCTTCATAGGTAATATTTTCATTTACACAATTTAGCAAAATCAGACAATATTGTGTCTAATATATACCACAAAATTAACTCTTCTTATTATTGAATTGTTGTAAATAAATATCACATTTGCAACTGGTCAGTGTTCAATAAATGCTGGGAAATCACTTCACGTAACCCTACAAGAGTGATTACTGATAAACTGTCTGA
>NW_015636540.1:79278-89968 GCF_001515625.1 Sinocyclocheilus rhinocerous
TATGCCAAAAATCATTAGGATATTAAGTAAAAATAATGTTCCATCAAGATATTTTGTAAATTTATTACCATAAATATATCAAAACTTAATTTTTGATTAGTAATATGCATTGCTTAGAACTTCATTTGGACAACTTTAAAAGCGATATTTAGATTTTTTTGCACCCTCAGATTCCAGATTTTCAAATAGTTGTATCTCTGCCAAATATTGTCCTATCCTAACAAACCATACATCAATGGAAAGCTCATTTATTCAGCTTTCAGATTATGCATAAATCTCAATTTCAAATAATTTAGCCTTATGACTGGTTTTGTGGTCCAGGGTCACATTTGTCTTTCAAATGTAGTGAAGTTAAAGTCATAAGTTTCCAGAAAAAATAATACTCACGTAAAGTACAGATATTTAAAAAGTGTGCTTAAGTACAGTACTCAAGTAACTGTACTTCAGTACAGTGCGGCTCTGCGAGCGTGTTCTGAGTGTGTTTGTGTGTGTCAGCTGGACAGGCTGGTGGAGAAGCAGCGGGAGACCTACAGACGGATGCTGGAGCAGCTGCTGCTGGTGGAGCGAGCTCACAGACAGACGCTCCACCGCCTCGAGGACGAGAAGAGGAACCACAGCGACTTCATGAGGAAGAGCGACGAGTTCACCGGCCTGCTGGAGCAGGAGAGAGAGAGGTCAGAGCTCAGCTTTTTATCTGTCATGTAGACCAAAGTATATCCTTCGGTTTAGACACAAACGGTTAGTGTATTCATACAGTCAAAGACAATAGCATGTGTGAACACATGAAGCATGCGCACTAGAGAGTGTCTTCATCCAGTCTAGAGACTGAACCAGAATCAGAATCAGAATCAGTCAAGTCAAGTCAAGTCAAGTCAAGTCAAGTCAAGTCACCTTTATTTATATAGCGCTTTTAACAATACAGATTGTGTCAAAGCATAATGAAGAGCACTTTTAGATCTGGACAGCACATCTTCTTTAACACAGTTACATCTGTACACCACCTCTCATTGATGTAAAAGCATGTCCCGCCGCCGCGCGATTTCCCCGTTGATTCTGCGTCGCGGTCCGCTCTGAACAGCTGAAAGCCCGGGAGACTCAACGCGCTGTCCGGAATGGCGTCTTTCAGCCAGGTTTCCGTGAAACACAGAGCAGCAGAGTTTGAAAAATCCTTATTTGTCCGGGAGAGCAGAAGGAGTTCGTCCGTTTTGTTGGGTAGAGAGCGGAGATTTGCCAGATGGATGCTTGGCAACGGCGTCCTGAATCCGCGCTGCCTGAGCTTCACGAGCGCGCCGGCTCGCTTCCCCCGTCTGCGCGTCCTGAAGCGGTTGATCAGCGCTGCAGCTCCCCCGACTACAATGTCCAGCAAAACATCAGAATAATCGAAAACCGGTGAAATATCGGGTGGTGTGTACTTCCGAATGTCCAGCAATTCGTCTCTGGTGAAACTGATTGCAGGGATATAACTAAAGACAGGACAAACTAACAAAAACATTAAAACAACTGCGGAGCACGCCACGGAGGCAGCCATCAGCGTCGGCGCCATCGCGAAAAATTCTCACCACTGTCCACTGTCATCATAGTCAAACAGACAAACAAGGGATTGTGGGTTGAAGGATACTTGCATAAAATAATATGAAAAGTTTATATTACATTTTTATTTTTTGTAACAGTGTTTTGAATTGATCTCACTAGTGTTCTCTAGTCAGTGTATTTGACAGGTTTGTGTGCCATCTGAGGCCAAAGTTTGAGTCTGACAAAAGAGAACATGTTTTTGACAAAAATGTTTGACTTTGAGCTGGAAGTTTGCACGAGTTGGTCTGTAGTTTTGACTTTTGAGAGTGTGTTTATAGTTGTGAGAAAATGGTGAATTGTTTCATGAATTGTGTGTCAGCTGTAATTAATTTTTTGAACTGTAATGAATTTTAATTTGTTTTAAATGCTTTTATTTTAACATTATTTCAATTTAGCATTTTTATCATTTAATTCATTTTAGTAAGTGTTTTAACTTGTTTTATTTTTAAACTAGGCTATTTTATTTAAATGTATAAATGTGCTATTTTTATGATTTAATACATTTCAGTTGATTTTAATAATGTTTTTATTTTAACATTATTTTAATTTCACATTTTTATCATTTATTTAATTTTTAGTAAGTTTTAATTTGATTTTAGAATTATTTATAAATTTTTTTAATTGGCATTTTTCTGATTTAATGAATATTGCTGTGTGGATGTGGTGTGTAATTCACCACGACTCTGGCTGAAGTGATCGTGTTATCAACGTTTGGTTGTTTGGTTTGGTGTGAATGAGTGATGCAGCCGCTGGATTAATGTGTGTGCGTGCGTGTGTGTGTGTGTGTGTGCGTGCGTGTGTGAGTGCGTGTGTGAGTGCGTGTGTGTGTGAGTGTGTGTGTGTCACTTTGTGTGTGTGTGTGTGTGTGAGTGCGTGTGAGAGTGCGTGTGTGAGTGCGTGTGTGAGTGCGTGTGTGAGTGCGTGTGTGAGTGCGTGTGTGAGTGCGTGTGTGAGTGCGTGTGTGAGTGCGTGTGTGAGTGCGTGTGTGAGTGCGTGTGTGAGTGCGTGTGTGAGTGCGTGTGTGAGTGCGTGTGTGAGTGCGTGTGTGAGTGCGTGTGTGAGTGCGTGTGTGAGTGCGTGTGTGAGTGCGTGTGTGAGTGCGTGTGTGAGTGCGTGTGTGAGTGCGTGTGTGAGTGCGTGTGTGAGTGCGTGTGTGAGTGCGTGTGTGAGTGCGTGTGTGAGTGCGTGTGTGAGTGCGTGTGTGAGTGCGTGTGTGAGTGCGTGTGTGAGTGCGTGTGTGAGTGCGTGTGTGAGTGCGTGTGTGAGTGCGTGTGTGAGTGCGTGTGTGAGTGCGTGTGTGAGTGCGTGTGTGAGTGCGTGTGTGAGTGCGTGTGTGAGTGCGTGTGTGAGTGCGTGTGTGAGTGCGTGTGTGAGTGCGTGTGTGAGTGCGTGTGTGAGTGCGTGTGTGAGTGCGTGTGTGAGTGCGTGTGTGAGTGCGTGTGTGAGTGCGTGTGTGAGTGCGTGTGTGAGTGCGTGTGTGAGTGCGTGTGTGAGTGCGTGTGTGAGTGCGTGTGTGAGTGCGTGTGTGAGTGCGTGTGTGAGTGCGTGTGTGAGTGCGTGTGTGAGTGCGTGTGTGAGTGCGTGTGTGAGTGCGTGTGTGAGTGCGTGTGTGAGTGCGTGTGTGAGTGCGTGTGTGAGTGCGTGTGTGAGTGCGTGTGTGAGTGCGTGTGTGAGTGCGTGTGTGAGTGCGTGTGTGAGTGCGTGTGTGAGTGCGTGTGTGAGTGCGTGTGTGAGTGCGTGTGTGAGTGCGTGTGTGAGTGCGTGTGTGAGTGCGTGTGTGAGTGCGTGTGTGAGTGCGTGTGTGAGTGCGTGTGTGAGTGCGTGTGTGTGTGTGTGTGTGTGAGTGAGAGTGTGTGTGTGTGTGTGTGTGTGAGTGAGAGAGTGAGTGTGTGAGAGAGTGAGTGAGTGTGTGAGTGAGTGAGTGAGTGAGTGAGTGAGTGAGTGAGTGAGTGAGTGAGTGAGTGAGTGAGTGAGTGAGTGAGTGAGTGAGTGAGTGAGTGAGTGAGTGAGTGAGTGAGTGAGTGAGTGAGTGAGTGAGTGAGTGAGTGAGTGAGTGAGTGAGTGAGTGAGTGAGTGAGTGAGTGAGTGAGTGAGTGAGTGAGTGAGTGAGTGAGTGAGTGAGTGAGTGAGTGAGTGAGTGAGTGAGTGAGTGAGTGAGTGAGTGAGTGAGTGAGTGAGTGAGTGAGTGAGTGAGTGAGTGAGTGAGTGAGTGAGTGAGTGAGTGAGTGAGTGAGTGAGTGAGTGAGTGAGTGTGTGTGTGAGTGAGTGAGTGTGTGTGTGTGTGTGAGTGAGTGAGTCTGTGTGTGTGTGTCTCACTGTGTGTGTGAGTGTGTGTGTGTTTAACTGTGGCACTGATCTCTGACAGTGTTTCCTGTGGCTCTGTGCCGTTTGCAGTGGTTTATTCAGATAATCACGACTCATTAAACAGTGACTCGTTGTTTAAACGGATCACGATACAGTTTCTGTTTGTCAGTCAGGAAAGGAAGGTTTTTCTCCACACGTCTCTAGAGAGCGTACGAGATGCATGAGTGTTTTAATTGTTTGTTTGTTTATGTTTTCAGATCTCTGCGTGTTGATCTGTTGTTGCAGGATTCATTGTAGCAGCATGACATAATTTCCTCTCTGGCGTGTGCACACATTACATACACACGCGAGTATGTGCAGCAGAACACGTCTGTCTCTGTGTCTCATCATGTTCGATCGGGACGTTCCAGTCTCAGCCCAGATTGTGAATGAGGAACCGAACTGATCCGTCCAGATTGGACCGAGATCTGAGTCCAAACACTCACTTTATATCCTGCCAGAGACATATTTAGCTAATGATGTTTCCATTTTCATTGCCTTACAAGGCTGAAAATAAGCCGCTCTGATAATATATCCAGCAGCAGAAATAGAGCGGCCCGGTGCCTTTTTAAAGAAGGAATCGAATGCTGGTGTGAGTAAAAATATCCTGCGGGATTCAGACGGATTCACACTCGCTGGTCTTTCCAAAGCCAGTTAAATAAAGCAGGACGAGGCTCTCATTCTGGCTAAACTTATGTATATGCGTTTCACAAAATGCATTGTTTCAAAGCAGCTTTACAGAAAATCCTGATGTTAATGTTTATAATACCTTATTATCTTCATGTTTTGCAGTTTTTTCAACAGCTTACACACATTTTCAAAACTCTGCCTCTTTTTTTCATAACTTTACACACAAATCCAAGAATTGCTCACAAAATGCAAAAAGCCTCTCATCTCTTGCAAAATGAAGCGCTGCATTCAAAATATCACAAACACATCTCAAAAGCTAACATTTGCAAACACCTTTGCCATAATATTAATTCCTGTTAGATTTGTGTGTGTTACATAGAGAACTGTGTGTTGTGTTTTGCAAAAAGTGTTTTATGAAATTGAAAACTGAGTCAAAGACAGAATTAGTGTCTGGTTTTGTAGATTTGGTGTGTGCTTCTGCTGTTTGAGTGTCAGCTTTCAGAAACTGTGACAAGTGAAGATTCTGTGTGTAAGCAGCTGAAAAAAACTGTATTGTCACATTTATCCAACTAGAGAATTTGAATTTGTTGAAAATTAGAATTTGTTATTTGGTGATGTGCATAACAATGACAAAAAATTACAAAAATGTAACTAAAGCTAAGATTAAAATGGAAATAGAAAATATAATAAAATCTATTTGAAAATATAAAAAAACTAACTTGCTAACTAACTTAAAAAAAAATTAAAACCTTAAATTTTTAAGTCTAATCAACTTAAATTACATTAAACCAACAAAAAAAAAAAAAAGAAAAATCAAGTTGAATTTCATCTAACTAATAAAAAAGTTGAAGTTGCACTTATTTTGTTGTGTTAAAGTGATGTAAAAACATCAGTTGTGCTGACCGTTACAGTGAGGTTTGCTGCGGTCAGAGAGCAGAAGATCTGGGTGTAACAAAGTTCTTAGTCACGGGAAGAAGGAGGCGGGAACCGGCGAACATTCAAATAAACTTTAATAATAAAATAAACACAAAATAGCGCGACAGCCCCTCACGGACGACTGCCGCGCACAAACGAAACCAAAACACAAAATAAAATCCAAGCCTGGTCCTCTCTCGTCTTTCCCTGTCGTCACTCCTCCTTTATATCCTTCCGGAGCTCCTCCGTGAGACTCGAGACCGGTGAGTGGTGCAGGTGTCGCTCATTATCCATTAACTCCACCGGCCTCGCTCCGTTCCCACGGCTCTCGGCCCCGCCCCCACTCGTCACATTCCATTAAGTTTCTTGAAAGTTCTTCATAACTTCATAACTTTTGATATGTTTAGTTCCATAACAGTTCCAGTTTGGATTTCTTAAACTTTAACTATTTTCCCTGCCATTGACAGAATCTGGGGCCATGAAAATTTTGTGAAAATGACCACACTCACACACACACACACACACACACACTCACACAACACACACTCACACACACACACACACACACACTAATCTCATACAACACACACACACTAAAGACTCTCACACACACACGCTGTGGGCCTTTTTTAGGTCTCGTTTTCTTCTCCCTCTCACAAATGTGTGTGTTTTTCTCTGGAAAGATCCGGATGCCTTGTAAGGATTGAGAGGAATCAGATGGTGCTTCAGTGCACCTTGTTCTTCAGCTCATGTCACGGGGAGATGCTTTAGAGCTGCGCTCGCCATCCATAATGTTTGTGTTTGCTTTAGTCTCTGACGACCGCTTTCTGAGAAATTCATCAAAATCAAGTTTATGCTTAGAAGAAGACAGAACAAGTCAGAAAAATACACATGTTCTGTCCGCACTGGCAGGTATCTGTTCTTCACTTTGATGAGTTTGTATCTTGCGTCACTGTGCATCTCCGCTCAATGCATCTGGATTTAAGAGTGTTTAGATGTTTACGCTGTTTCTTCAGCCCATGTGTTCAGATGTCTGACGGTGTCAGGGTATAATCTGCTTCCAGAAGAGGCATGATGTATGAAGCGGAGGCCGCTCGTTGTCGTTTGAGCTGAAATGAGTTCTGTGGAGGCAAAGCCACATTCACCAGAGAGGAGCTGATGCCTCGCTCACAGTTACAGCCGTGCTTCTGTCCAAAATCACTTACTTGCATTTGATCGGCTCATGCATTCACTGGGAATCAAACCCATCAGTACTGCTGCAGCGACAGCAATGTGTTCAGCTGAAAGAAATAAAACAGCACTGAAGAATTTACAGCTTTTTTCCAGCTGCTTACACACATTTTCAAAACTTTGCCTCTTTTTTTCATAACTTTACACACAAATCCAAGAATTGCACACACAACTCTAATAATAACAATTTTGTTTTGTTTACAACTTAGTATTTTTTAGTGTACATATATTTTTTAATGAATTTTTGTTTGTTTTAACAGTAAATAACATATAAAACAACAAATCAAATAAAATGGAAAAATCTGAAAAAAAAGCACATACATAACATTTTAAAAACTATATAAAAGTTATAAAAGTATAATTGAAAAATAAACAGATTTCACAGTTAAAACGTGAAGGTCCATGTCATTGCAGCTTATTGGATTATTTGCTTTTTTGATTACTAACACAAAATATTAAATATTGTTTAAACATTTTTTTTTTTTCATAAAATGTGACAAAAAACTTCCTAAAAGTTTTCAGGGTTAAATTGTGTCCCTGCAGCACAAAAGCAGTGTTAAGTCGCTGGGGTATATTTGTAGCAATAGCCAACAATACATTGTATGGGTCAAAATTATACATTTTTCTTTTATGCCAAAAATCATTAGGATATTAAGTAAAGATCATGTTCCATGAAGATATTTTGTAAATGTCCTACCGTAAATATATTAAAACTTAATTTTTGATTAGTAATATGCATTGCTAAGAACTTAATTTGAACAACTTTAAAGATGATTTTCTCAATATTTAGATTTTTTTGCTCCCTCAGATTCCAGATTTTCAAATAGTTGCATCTCCTCCAAATATTGTCCGATCCTAACAAACCATACATCAATGGAAAGATTATTTATTCAGCAGATTTATAATGTGATCCCACTGTATGTGTGTTTAATAATGTTTATTTGAATAATAATTTAGTGCTGGTCAAGAGCACGACTGTAGTGAACATCTGCTCGATCTGTACAGTGTTCTGAGCTTTACTGTATGACAGAGAACTCTAAATCACGCTCTGACCTCAGATTCACATCATTCCTGCACTCTCATGTGCTTGATAGAAAAATTGTTGCATGTCATTTATAAAGGGTATATTGTTATTATTATGTTAACTTCTGCAACACCAGTAATGTAGCCTTTGCTGCTGATATGGCACAAACAATCAATAATCAATGATGGGGTGAGTCTCCAGCAGTCATATTCTGGTGAAAGGCTTTAGTTTGTGAGTTTATCTTTCCATGTGATTGTTGGTTTTTCTGACGCCGTTTCACAGACCGACAGACAACGTGCAACATCGAACCGTCACAGAGTTTTACGAGATCACGACGTTTCTTGGAAGCTCCTGTAGAAATGTAATTAGAATCATCTGAAGGAGCTCTTCTCGCTGTTGAGCAGACGCAAGTTTCACTAGTTCAGCTCAAAACCCAAAACCCAAAGCACTGACACACAGGTTCTTCTGCCTCACACCAGCGTCTCTGAGTATCAAAACCTTCTCAGGACTGTAGACCTGATGTATATGACCAAGAAAGACAAGAAAAAGAGCATGAGAGTGTCATGGCCTGTTGTGTTTGACAACAGCTAACATATAGAATAGTATAGAATGCAAAACAAAACATCTATAACCTAACCTTGATTTTAGAAAATTGAGCTGTTTTTGTGTTTGAAGGAATTGTTCACACAAAAATGAAGATTAGCTGTAAATGTGTTCACCCTCAGGTGATCCAAGATCAGGATGAGTTTGTTTCTTCATCAGGTTTGGAGAAATGTAGCATTGCATCAGTGTCTCAGCAATGGATGCTCTGCAGTGAATGGGTGCCGTCAGAATGAGAGTCCAAACAGCTGATAAAAACATCACAATAATCCACAAGTAATCCACAGCACTCCAGTCCATCAGTTAACATCTGGAGAAGACAAAAGCTGAAACTAATCCAGCATTAAGACGCTTTTAACTAAAATACATGGAGTCCATAATCCATAATAACTCTTCCTCCAGTGAAAAACTGCATCTGCTGTTGTCTCTCACATCAAAATCCAGCCACATATTAGTTTAGAGCTGTTTAAACACTGCTTGATCTGTGCAGATTTCTCTCCTGATTCACACCAGAACACTTTTTCACTGGAGGAAGCGTTATTATGGATTATGGACTCGTATTTTAGTTAAAAGCGTCTTAATGCTGGGTTTGTCTCAGCTTTTGTCTTCTCCAGATGTTAACTGATGGACTGGAGTGCTGTGGATTACTTGTGGATTATTGTGATGTTTTTATCAGCTGTTTGGACTCTCATTCTGACGGCACCCATTCACTGCAGAGCATCCATTGCTGAGACACTGATGAAATGCTACATTTCTACAAACCTGATGAAGAAACAAACTCATCCTGATCTCGGTCAGCCTGAGGATGAGGATATTTAGAGCTAATCTTCATTTTTGTGTGAACTCTTCCTATGCAGAGGTGTTTAGGAATCTTTACAACAGGGTTTGATGTGCTCTGTGTTTCATGGGTTTACTCCACACACGTTCCTCGTTCTGGTGCAGTGAAGGCCTGATGCGAGTCAAACACGCGCTCAGAGATGAAAGCATCATAAACACACTCCAGTCTGTGGATTATAAGGCGTTTCAGACAGCAGATGAGTTCACTGATGTTTAGAGGATCTGTGGAAGCTCTGTGAAGGATGAAAGACTCCTGATCTCAACCCAATCTCAGAAACACCTCAGAACAGAAAAGCCTCTTGTTCTTCTGCGCTCGTGTCAAAAACTGGCCGGCGGTGAGGGATTTAAACAAACGACTCATGTCTCATCCAGATTTGTCCCGTTGTGATCAATGAAGCTTCTGTTCTTCACGTGTCAGACGGAGCAGACATGATGTCACTGGTTTGTTGGTATAATTATCATGAAACTGTCTGCTGGATTTGAGCTGAAGAGCATTAAGCAGAAGAGTTGCATTTATCAGATTAGAGCTGGATGGTGATATAAATTATATTCTGTGACTATATAAATAATCAAGCGGTTGAGATTTACTATGCAGTGTACAACCCCAATTCCAGAGGAGTTGCTGCTGTTTGCTCTGATGCACTCATATGCCATGACAGATGTTTGTGTTTGCTTCTGTCGCTGATGAAAGTCGGGATGCTCCCTTTGGTTTTTGGGACTGAGAACTCGAAATCCATTTTTCCCGGAAACGAGTTGAAATGTGGACTCATCTGAGTACAGTGTTTTTGACTATCTGAGATGAGCTCTGGCCCAGAACCCGGCGGCATCGCTGCATAGAACTGATGTATAGCTTTCTCCTTGAGTGACAGAGACTCAAGTTGCATTTCTTGATGCAGCGGCAGACTGTGGTTTTCTGAAGTACTCCTGAGCCCATGTGGCTATATTTAACACTGCAGCATGACGCTTTCTCATGCAGTGCCATCTGAGGGGTCAAAGGTCAAGCACACTCACCTGAGCTTTCCTGCTTTGCTCTACATGTTGCTACAGAGTGAGTGTGTGTGTGCGTGTGTGTGTGTGAGAGTGAGTGTGAGTGTGTGTGTGTGAGAGTGTGAAAGAGAGCGTTTGTTTCATGCACATGAGTGTGTGTATTGATTTATTAATGAGCTGCTGGAGTGTTTCTATCATCGACACACTCTCGTCTGTTGGTGTTTATTTGATGTGCTTCTCTTACTCTGCATGCTAACACTCGCTGCGTCTGCATTCAGAGCCGGACAGTGTTTAGTGTGGCAGATTGTGTCGATTCATTCGGAGCTTTTGTTTTGGTTTGTTTGAATATAGACTAAAGTGTCAGTGGGAGTTTGGAGAGTCTTAGGTGTGTGTGTGTGTGTGTGTGATTCAGACAGCAGTTGAATCGTCCTTTAGTAGGTGTGTTTGTTGAGTTTCAATCCACTTATATTTCAGGCCGTTAGCTGTTCTTCTGGTGTGTGTGTGTGTGTTTTCTTTATTTTCTCTCTCTCTCTCTCTCTCACTCTCTCACTC
>NW_015636540.1:89996-91404 GCF_001515625.1 Sinocyclocheilus rhinocerous
ACACACACACACACTCACACACACACACACACACACACACTCACACACACACACACACACACACACTCACACACACACACACACACACACACTCACACACACACACACACACACACACTCACACACACACACACACACACACACTCACACACACACACACACACACACACTCACACACACACACACACACACTCGTAATCAATCGCAGACACACAGTCAGATTTTACAATCAGAGGCTCAGGCCATCTCATGTGCTCCAGAAATGATAAACTTGGTTGCTTGAGCATGTTTGATTTTACTCACGTTTTGATTGATTATGTCTCTGTATTGGTATTACAAAACCACCAGTGTTTATGTGTATTTTACTTTTTTAACTGCAGCCGTGTCTTTTTTTTATGGTGAACAGCACATTTTGGTTGTACAGATGTTTAGAGAAACCTCAATATCTCATTCTCATCTCTTTGGAGTGATTTGTTTGTCAGGTCAAGCCAAATGTATTTGTAATGCAGTTCATATGCTTTTCAAAGTCATGCTGTTACGTCTGTAAAGTGCTTTATCATAGCGCCGTTATATATGATGAAATGTAAGAATGGTATAAATGATCTCATGATTTTATAACTAGCTATTTTGTATTTATTTTGTGTAGCAGATATATGAGTGCACACATCTGAGCGTTCAGTTTAGGTAAACGGAAATAGCATCTGTTGTTAAATTGAAGCAACCATGAATTAAGTATTCATAATAAGCTCTATAACATGTATTTACAAAACAGATGGTGAATTTACATTTCATGCTGATATAATATGAATATTAGTCGGTTGTGTTCTAAGCAAGAGTAAGCAATTCTCAAAAAGTATTAATGAAAAAACAATCAGTTGATTTTAATGAATGTACTGTAACTAGATGTCAAGTTGAGTTTAAAGGTTGTGAGTTTAACATTTTTCACATTTAATCAGCAGTGATTTGAGTGACTGTCACGCCCCTGGACTCTCTGTGTTGTGTTTTCCCTCCCCAGGTGTGCCGTGTTCCCTTTAATTAGTCATTCCTTGCACCTGTGTTTTCCCAATCACTCAGTGTTTAAAAGCCCCAGTCCTTTCAGTTAGTGTTTGTCGGTCATCGAACGTCATTCCTTGTGTTCCAATGTCTCCTACGTTCCCCGTGTGATCATTAAAGACTGTGAATTGAAGTTATCTCCGTGTTTCCTCGTTCCGTGCTCCAAGTGAAGTGTGACAGAAGAACCGACCTAAACAGTTACCTCTGTCTGTACCCTCCGTTTTTCTCCCAGTGTTTTTCTTTCCGTTGTGTCCCCATGGATCCCTTCACTCGCCCAGAATTCCTCCTCCTCCTGCTGGAGCAGGGAGACAAAGCTCTCGAGGACCATACCAAACTGTTCCTGTTGGTCGCTAAC
>NW_015636540.1:91913-105876 GCF_001515625.1 Sinocyclocheilus rhinocerous
CATTCCTCCTCCATGGCTCCTCCCTCCGTCGGCTCCACCGTGGGCCGCTGTTATGGCTGTGGCCTGGGTCCTGCTGTGCTCTTCCTGCTCCGGGTCCCTCCGGTCTCCTCCCTAGACTCTGTCTGCCGTGTTGTTTCTACGGTGCGAGGACGCACCTTCCGGGAGGGGGGAGTAATGTCACGCCCCTGGACTCTTTGTGTTGTGTTTTCCCTCCCCAGGTGTGCCGTGTTCCCTTTAATTAGTCATTCCTTGCACCTGTGTTTTCCCAATCACCCAGTGTTTAAAAGCCCCAGTACTTTCAGTTAGTGTTTGTCGGTCCTCGAACGTCATTCCATGTGTTCCTGTGTCTCCTATGTACCCCTTGTGTTTGGATTATTAAAAGACTGTGGTTTGAATCTATCACCGTGTCTCCTCGTTCCGTGCTCCGAGTGAATTGTGACAGTGACAGTGTTGGAAAATATAGGAGAAGGTTTGTGATTAGTAAACGTATCAGTATAGAGACTGGACAAATTTCAGAAAGCATTACTATGTGGTGACGTCTGTTCTTACTGTGGTTGTAAGTTACTCATTTGTTGGTAAAGAGTTTAAACAGGAAGCTGCTACAAAGTCACTTGATAATATTTAATGTTTGTGAGATGAAAGTGTTGTGATTGGTTTGTTTCACTGAAGCTTCATCTGGAGATGTTGCATAAATCCAGCTCTCCTGACAGCAGATGTGAGCGTTGCTTCATCGTTCACTGATCTTACACACATGTGGCTCACACACGCTCTCTCAGACACACTGATTGGGATTCTAAATTAAGGAATCTGTGTTTGTGTGGAGGAATGAGGATGTTGCACAAGCAGTGGACAATGTGTTTGTGTTGCCCTGAAACTTCTGCAATCAGAGTCGAGGCCTTCAGATGACTTCCAGATGATAGTGTGAGTAAGAGTGAGTGTGTGTGTTTGTGTGTGTGTGTGTGTGTGCGAGAGAGTGTGGGAAAGAGTGTGCGCAAGAGAGTGTGAGTGCATAAGTGTGTGAGAGAATCAGAGTATGTGAGTGAGTGTGTAATTGTGCAAGAGAGTCTGAGTGTGTGAGTGTGCGAGAGAGTGAATGTGTAAAAGAGTGTGAGTGCTTAAGTGTGCGAGAGAGTCCGAGTGTGTGTGTGTGTGTGTGTGTGTGTGTGAGAGAGTCCAAGTGTGTGTGAGAGAGTGAGTGTGTAAAAGAGTGTGAGTGCTTAAGTGTGCGAGAGAGTCTGTGTGTGTGTGTGTGTGTGTGTGAGAGAGAGAGTGAGTGTGTAAAAGAGTGTGAGTGCTTAAGTGTGTGAGAGAGTCTGGGTGTGTAAGTGTGAGAGAGTGAGTGTGTGTAAAAGAGTGTGAGTGCTTAAGTGTGTGAGAGAGTCTGAGTGTGTGAGTGTGCGAGAGAGTGTGTAAGAAAGTGTGCATGCATAAGTGTGCGCGAGAGTCAGAGTGTGTGTGTGTGTGTGTGTGTGAGAGAGAGCGTCCAAGTGTGTGTGAGTGTGTAAGTGTGTGTGAGAGAGTGAGTGTGTATAAGAGTGTGAGTGCTTAAGTGTGTGAGAGAGTCCAAGTGTGTGAGAGAGTGTACGTGCATAAGTGTGCGAGAGAGTCCAAGTGTGCGAGTGTAAGTGTGCGCGAGAGTCCGAGTGTGCGAGAGAGTGAGTGTGTATAAGAGTGTGAGTGCTTAAGTGTGCGAGCGAGTCCAAGTGTGTGAGAGAGTGAGTGTGCGAGAGAGTCCGAGTGTGTAAGAGAGTGTGCATGCATAAGTGTGCGAGAGAGTCCGAGTGTGCGAGAAAGTCAGTGTAAGTGTGCGAGAGAGTGTGTAAGAGAGTGTGCATGCATAAGTGTGCGTGAGAGTTCAAGTGTGTGAGTGAGTGAGTGTGTAAAAGAGTGTGAGTGCTTAAGTGTGCACGGGAGTCAGAGTGTGCGAGTGTGTAAGTGTGTGATTGTGGTAGTTTTTAGGTGTGTGAGAGAGTGTGAGTGTGCAAGAGAATGTGAGCGCGCAAGTGTACGAGTGCATAAGTGTGTAAGAGAGTGCGAATTTGTGAGTGTGCAAGAGAGTGTTTGCGAGACTGAGTGCATGTGTGTAAGTGTGAGACATGGATCAAATGTAACCAAATTGATAAGTGTGCGTGTGTGTACTGGTATTCCCTGCATTATAGGGACCAAATGTCCCCACAAGGTCCTCGTGAGGAAACAAGCTTATAAATCACACAGAATGAAGTGTTTTGAGAATCTAAAAATGCCTGTAGTTTAGTGTGAGGGGTAGGTTTAGGTGTAGGGTTAGGGTAAGAGAGAGAAAATAGTTTGTACAGTAGAAAAACCATTACACCTATGGAATGAACCCATAATGATAAGAATACCAGTGTGTGTGTGTGTGTGTGTGTTCTTGAAGATATGGTTTATGAGGACACAAATGTGTATAATGACATGGGTATTACAACGTAAACATGGTTTGTGAGGTCACTTCCTGTGAAATATGAGCCGCTCATGTTCTTCTGAGATTCACCTCATGTCTGGATTCAGATTCAGAAAGATTCAGTTGACTCGTGACAGACAGAAGGTTTAAAGTTCATGAATTAATTGATGATTTAAAGAAACTCAATCATGACACTCTTTTATTTCTTTCTAATAGTGTTAACATTTGCACTTGTGGAAAACACTTCAGATCAACTGACCAGCGGAAATAGGATTTAAACAATATAGAATATATTCAGTTCTATCTATTGTTTTATCTATCTATTAAAAGTAACACTTTACAGTAAGGTCTCATTTGTTAACATTAATGCCTTAATTAACATGCTAACAATGAACAATGTATTTTTTCATTATTTATAAACCTTTGATAATGTTTATAAAAATTATGTTAAAATCATGTTCCTATTAGTTCACAGTGCATTAACTAAACTTAACAGATACATTTGATCTTAAAAATGCATTAGTAAGTGTTGAAATTAACGTTAACTGCAGAAGTATTTTTCATTGATTGCGTTAACTAGTTAACTAATGAAACTTTACTTTAAAGTGTTAGCAAGATAGTAAATAATTATGAAACAAAACTTATGTAACAACTAATTAACTGAACAGTTTGGCTACATTTGATCTCTGTTTCTCTCACACACACACACACACACACACACATGCACGGATGTTTCTCTGTGTTTTATAAATGTTAGTACATTTTTCTCCCTTTGGGTGAATTAATGACTTCAAGTGAGGAAAACCAGAAAGAAATGTTGTAATCCCAAAAAAAGTTTCTCATCTCACACACACACACACACACACGCTGCCTTCCAGAGCACTGACATACAGACTACAGATATTTAACACATTAATCACACACTCTGTCCTGTAACACACACACACACACACACACACACACACACATGCATGAGCTCATGGCTGTGAAAGGCTCCATATAAGGGCGTGCTGATGATGTCATGCTCTCATAGGCGTCTTCAGTCCGTCTCATTGTTGAGTTTCAGAGCTGGAATGTTCAGATCACTGACACACTGAACACCAGCGGCAGCGGCTCAACAGCACTGACCAGGTACGACACACACACACACACAAACACACACACACATGCAGAACCTCTGACTGCATGTAGATGGTCTTTGATATCACATTATATATGAGATGATTTAACTTTAAATGAGCTTGTGGATTGAGTTCTAGTGGTAAGACTTGCATTGCATCAAATCTGATGTTGTTTAAACTTCAAAGTCAGTAGAAATGAGCAGCGCTGAGTGAGTGTTCTGCTGGGATGATGATGATCGTTCAATCCATTGTTTCATGTCTTTATAAAGTAATAATAGTGTTCACATGTTGGCAGAATCACTGCATGTTCCTCCATCCTGCAGATGATGTAGATGTTTGGTCTTAATTTCATGCTAGTTAATAGTAAATGAATAAAATGAGCAGATTTTGGAAAAGGACGAGGTTATAATTGTTAGATGAATGTGTTCCAGTTACGTATTGTCATTAAAGTCAGTCCTGTTATTAAGTTGGCTTTCATACAGTTATTATCTCCAGTACAGTTACTCTCCAGTGCAAGTATCTGCTGTTGCTAGAAAAGTCATTTCTGAACTTCACTTCACTAAACTGTCTGATGTTTAGATGACGGGAATCTGTCCTGTTTAATTTGTCACTGACGCGTTCTAGTTGTGGACACTTTTTAAGTGTTTTTGTAAACTGCTTAGTCCTTTAATGCATGTTTAGTTTGCTGTTTTTGAGCATTATGACTCGTAATAAACCCCGCAAGAGCAGATCCGCTCTTCTGTTCGGTGAGAGCTCAGTGGCATCCGTTTTTATGCATTTTCACATATATCACAGAAATGCACAAATGTCATGACACACAAAACGTTCATAATGTTCAAAACCGAAATCTAGTCGAGTTTTTTTGCATGTTCTCTCATCATCTTGAGATTTCACACACCCTTATTACTGACGTTTAAATCCTTCTCGCAGGCTTTTCCAAGACTTTTTTCCATGGCATAGATTTTTCCTCACTTTTCTCTGTAAAAAATCTGGGCTCTTGGGAGCGAGTCCAAGTCGATCGGGCGGTCCAAGGTTAAAACGGGGAAGGAGCGTTTCTCTTTAATGGACGCCTCCTGATTTCCTGAGCTGCTTTTAGGCCGTCGTACGCTCACGCTGCTGCATGCTGATGTGCTAAGGATCCCTTTTGCTTTCGTTGTTTTCTCATCAGCGCCATGTCTTCATATCGATCACATAGTTGTCTGTACACTGTTTAATCCAGAATCTGTGGTTAGAGGATTGAATAAATGAGAGTCCCAGAGCAAATGTGTTTACATGATGACAGAAGACGTGTCATTTCCACCCGGGGGGCTGCTGGGAATCATAGGTTGTGTCTCATTTAACATATTTCTACTACAGGAAAAGTATGTACTTCAGTGGTGGGAAAGTACAGTACGGCAGCATTAGGACTTACTACCACACCATAACATTTCATCTTGATTGATACCATTGTCTTGAACTGTTTGTGTTCGCATCTAGCTAAATTCATTACTTCACTTTCAGCACACATGCATACTGGAAATAGTATAGTATCCAGGGACGTTTAGCATACTGTTTTCAGTGCGCTATATTTTAGAACACGCTGGCTCTATCTTGCATACTGTTTAGGACAGTTAATATGTAAAATGTGATGCAGTGATTGCATAAACCTATTATGCCGTTGAATTACAAAGAAATGTAGCATCAGGTTGGAGCTTATGAGGTTGTTCAGATTGCTAAAAAAAAACAAAACAAGGGTTTGGGAGTATGATTTTGGCCTTGTGATGGCAGATAATAAGCTCACTACAGCATTTGTGAGCAATTAGCACAATAGCGTTTCAGTTTTACACACTTCAACTTTTGGCTTTCATTTTCCTCTGTTAATGGTGAACCACAAATGCTTAATGAAGTCACAATGCAAGAGGAACACCACAGATATTTCCAGAGGATGGCCGGCTGAACGCTTTATGAATGTTCAGTCTGTAAGCCAGTGCTGTAATCTCATCAAACACACTGGAGCTTTGGTTCATGTTCAGTAGGACACTGCACTGCGATTATAATACTGTATTTTTAGAATCTCTCTTCTGTTATTTTCATCTTCTGAATTTTTAAATATTTTTTTCTTAACCTTATTTTCCATTACCTTTCAATGGCTGAAGCCACGTATGAGTGTCACACACATGGAAGCATGTAGACACACTTCTGGATGAGGTGGTTTCATACGCCTCGTACCGCTGACATCATCCTTGTCCACTGCTGGTTAGAAGCCTCTGAAAGAGGTTTTGTTTACATAGCCAGTAATGGCCTATGGAGGAGGGGGAATTCCTTAAAATATAAAACCACTGAAGGAAGGTGGTGGTGTTCATGGGTGTGGGGGGAGAGATAGAGGAACCCTCTTATTAAGAGACTTTTTCCATTTCCACTCTAATATGCCTTCTGTAGTGCAGGTTGGCAGCTGCGTCCTGTAGTCAAAACACCCTCCACCGCTGGCGGCATTTGGGAGAAGGGAAACTCGCACCAGCTAACATGACCCCACTTTCTGCCCGACTTTGTACCTCTGGAACACACACTGCCCCACTTTTAGTCAACGGGTTTTAATTTCCTCCATATTTCCTCATATGGCATGGACAAACATTGACATGAAGGTTCCCAGTTGAATACCAGTTTAGTTAACTTTCACTTTAAGCCCAAATGTTTCTAAAAATCTATGCAAAATTGAGGTCTGTGCAAAATAATTACAAAAAATGTCATGTTTTGAAAATTCCCAGGTCTCAAATTAACAGTCTTTCCATATGTTCTTCTCTCTTCCCAGACTGAAACTGCTCATTGATCAGGAAAAGACATACCAGGAGAGAAAGGAGGAAGAGAACAATAAGAAAGTCACAAATCTGAAGGACGAGCTGACCAAGCTTAAGTCCTTCGCCCTGCTAGTGGTCGATGAACAACAGCGGCTCGCCGAGCAGCTGACCCAACAAACTACGAAGGTCCAGGAACTCCAGAATACTGCCACTCAGGCCCAAGAGGAGCTGAGCTCCGCCCAAATCCGGTTGCAAGAAGAGGAGAACAAAGTCCTTCGCTTGGAGGAGGAGTTACGCAACCAGGCCTGCCATTTCCACCAAGAGCAGGAAGCCATGACTGCCAAACTGACCAATGAAGATGCCCAGAACAGACAGCTGCGGCAGAAGCTCTCCTCACTCAGCCGGCAGTTAGATGAGCTGGAAGAAACCAACAAGACCCTGCACAGAGTGGAGGAAGAACTGCAGGAGCTACGTGATAAAATCAGCCGAGGGGAGTGTGGCAACTCCAGCCTAGTGTCGGAGGTGGAGGAGTTGAGGAAACGAGTGCTCGAAATGGAGGGGAAGGATGAGGAGCTGATCAAGATGGAAGACATGTGCAGGGACCTCAACAGAAAGCTGGAGAAGGAGTCAAGCCAGAGCTGTAGCTTAAAAGCAGAGGTGGACAAGCTGAATCACAGAATCATGGAACTTGAAAAGCTAGAAGACGCCTTTGGGAAGAGTAAGCAGGAGTGCAATTCACTGAAAAGCAACCTAGAGAAAGAGCGGACCATGACTAAACACATGTCCAATGAACTAGATGTGCTGAGAGTCAGAATCAAAGAGCTTGAAGCTACCGAGGTTCATTTGGAGAAGACGGAGCTGGCACTGAAAGAGGATCTGACAAAACTGAAAACACTGACTGTCATGCTGGTGGATGAGAGAAAAGCTATGGCCGAAAAGTTAAAGCTGATGGAGGACAAAGTGCAAAACAGCACTGGCAAACTGCAGGCAGAACAAGACAAAGTCAACACTGTCACTGAAAAACTGATCGAAGAGAGCAAGAGAGCTCTGCGGTCAAAGGCCGAATTGGAGGAGAAGATGTGTATTGCCGCTAGGGAGAGGGACGAGCTCAAAGCTAAGCTGAAAGCAGAGGAAGAGAAAAACAGTGACCTTCAGTCCAAGGTCAGCATGATGAAAAAGCGGCTTCAGTCACTGGAAGCAGTGGAACGAGAGTTATTGAGGAACAAGGCCAAAGAGGAGCACACAAAGAGCCCAGTTCCTTACCACTACCAACAAGAAGACAACAAAGTGAAAGATTTGACCCAAGAAGTAGAACGCCTCAGGAGGAAGTTAAAGGAGATGAAGGCAGTTGAGGGTGATCTTTTGAAGACTGAAGACGAGTTTGAATCCCTGGAAAAGAGATATTCCAATGAACAGGAACAAGCAAAAGTCCTGATGGAGGAGCTGGAGATGTCCAGGCAGGAACTGTCCAAGTACCAGTTGGCTGAGAAAGAGGAATCCAACCAAGAGCATATCCTCTACAAGCGTCTGAAAGAGGAAGAGGCCAAATCCAGCCATCTCACTAGAGAGGTCGAAGCCCTCAAAGAGAAGATCCACGAGTACATGGGCACAGAGGAATCCATCTGCCGCTTGAAAACAGACCACACGACCCTACAGAGAAAACTCACCCAGCAAGAGGTCAGGAACAAAGAGCTGGCCAGAGAGATGGAGACCCTTACACGAGAACTCGAGAGATACCGCCGCTTCAGTAAGAGTCTAAGGCCGGGCATGAACGGAAGACGTTTCTCAGATCTCCAAGTCTCCACAAAGGAGGTGCAGACGGACCCAACAGACAGCCTGTCCCCAAATTACAAGAACCTTGTACCCCTGGAACGCGCCCTGGTCAACGGCAAGCTATACGTGGAGAGCGATCCAGAGGACGAGGTTAATTACAATGAGATCAACCTTACAAAATGCAGTCCATCACTCATGAACAATGTCAACAATATCAATAACAACATGAGAAGAGTGAGAGGCCCTTTTCTTAAGACTCGAGAAAGTCAGCATCCAATAAATAGCAAGATGCAACCGAGACAGAACGGTAATCATGTTCAACAGGGAGACGTGTTCCTTGCACACAGTCCTGGACAACCCCTCCATATCAAAGTAACTCCTGACCACGGGCACAACATGGCAACTCTAGAGATCACGAGTCCCACCGCAGAGAACGCCCAGTCCTATACAAGCACGGCGGTCATCCCGACAAGCGGTGCCCCTCCAAAACAGCGCATCACGATCCTCCAGAACTCACCAATCTCACCTTCCAACAAACCCAAGGGTTCTCCTCCTCCTCCGGACAGTCCATGCAGCCCCAGCACGCCCGATCGCTCCATGTCGCCGCTCACCATGGCAGCCTATTCGCAAACTCTAGCTTCTGAGTCCTGCGGATCGGTGACCCCGGACCGAGCCATGTCACCCATTCAGATCGTGTCCGTTACCACCGGAAGCCCTGACCGGTTGGAGCCGGCAGAGCTTGTGGGAGGTCATACGGTTTTCCGCGTGAGCCCGGAAAGGCAGAACAGCTGGCAACTGCAGAGGTCCAACAGCTCAGGTCCAAATGTCATTACCACTGATGACAACAAAATCCATATTCACTTAGGGAGCCCCTACATTCAAGCCGTAAACACCACAGCCAAATCCATCCCCTATTACTCCCTCGGGCCGGAGCAGAGGATTCCAGTGTTAACCAATGGCACTCCAGCCAAAGGCAACAACAAAATCACAAGCAGCATTGTGATAAAGCCCACATCCAGTCCGATCTCGCGACCCTCACAAATTACAGTAAGTAATATCTGTGACTGACCCAGACTGACTAGTGTTTGATTAGTGACCCTTCCCCTGATCTCCTCAGCCGTCGACCCCTGGCACCGTGATCCACTCCAGACCCTCAGATCTGACCGCAGTAGCGGCTAACCAGTACAACTGTAGTGTCTGCTGTTGGTTTGATTCCGTTTGATTAATACTGAGATGTTTATGTGCATGATATGTAAAACGAAAGCAGAGAATACGACACATAACGAGCATTTGTGCTTTTTCACTTCACTTTGAGGTTAAGTGCACTTACTGTTTTTGATAGATAGCAAATGATCCTGTACCATTAAAGTTCACTGATTGATGTACAATTGTATTTTTGGTTTATTTTCCATTTTCCACTCACATTTTATGTTGGGTTTCTGCTTTTTTTTCTGTTAATAATTAAAATGAGAATGTTAACAATAGCCTAATTTATTATTATTTTAGGTAGTTCTGATGAGATACACATGCACATTGGAGCAGAGAGATGTTTATGATTGCATGATTTCATTTGTAGAAAAATGTAACAGAAAACATTTAACCACTAATAAGACATAGTGTTACGTTTCTGGGGTAAATTAACCAAGTCACCTCATATAATGAGCAGAACTGTGAGGGAAAACCTCACATCAGGTAAGAAGAGTTTGAGAACATGTCTGCATGAGTTCAGTTCATTGTCTGCTGTCATAGTTACTGGCCCGGTCCAAAACACCACCATCATCCGCTCTCACTGAGACAATCTACAGTCTTCTCTAATGATATCATGGAAAATGCATGACTGTTCGCTGCTGCATGAGATTTGACTCCAAAGAAAAGCAACATTAAAGCTCGGCAGTGCATAGAAAGTTAAAGCATTAACTTGATGAGTTTGCATGCACTGGTCAAAAAAGATGACAAGTTTTTTGGCAGTAGCATATTATCAAACGCACACAGTAACATTACAGCATGGTATAGATGGTATAGATATTTAATGAATCGGCTCACACACACACGTGGAAACGCAGCACATGAGTGAGTGAGCACTCGTGTACATGGACTATATCAAGCGTTAAATTGATTCAGGCTGGAATTTGTGCCGTCTGGAGTGTGTATCCTCTGGTTGTCTGGCTAAACAAACTGCCGTTCATTGAGGGCTCGGGAACAGCTGTGATTATGAAGCGAGACGATGTCTCATCAGCCCTGTTAGTGAATCACACTCAAACACACACGCACTCGTTTAGCTTGAATCGATGCAGTATGTGCACTAGAGATGACGTGAACCTCGTTACCAAGAAACACAAATGACATGTGGTGCCCGATGGGACTGAAGGAATCATTTAGAGGTGCTTTTCATGTGATTTGATGATGTCTGATAGTATATTTATATACAGACCTAACCACACACACACAATTACCCTGTTAAAAAAGTTAAACCAGCACAGGGTGGTGTACTGGCCTTAAAGTTGGTTTAGGTGTGCTTTCATCTGACAAGTGTGCAAAAGCCTTCAGAAACCACCAAACCTAAGCGTGCTACGACCAATAAACCAGCTTAGGCTCTTGTTAATGATTACGAAACTCAGACGTAGCAGCATGTGTGAAGGCAAGCGTTAAACAATATAAATGTTCCTGCAAGTTCCTTCAGCAGAACTCGATTGTTTGGAGGCGGTTCTCTCAGCGGCCCTCCAAAGCCCAAACAAAAGCCTTGTTTATTTTCCATGGTGACAGCAGCTGCAGCGCCGCTCGTCTCAGGAAGCTCCTGCTCGTACCACACTTTTAATTAGCGTTCATTATGTGAATCTACGTGCCCTCTGACTCGAGCCGCACGGGTTTCTGCTGCGTTACCCGAGCCCAGAGCACAGCGTGACCCACATTTGAACATTTTTCATGTGTGACGCAAACCTGCAGGCAGTTGGTTTGGTTTTGGAGAGCTCGTTTAGAAAGTTCTCTGCAAAACATCTCCAAATCCACTGCAGAAGCCACTGCATTGATTCTGGCAGACTGGATCTTAGAATAGAACCAACCCAGCAAACGGGATGTTCTTGGGACGTTCTGGCAAGGTGCTCTTAAGGTCTTTGCACACCGAGTCTGAAATTTTTGTCCGAAATTCCTGCATGTTAAAAAATAAATACGACCTCACGTTGTGTCAATCACATTTACACACTGCCTCTGAAACTTTCGTCCGTCATTAAAAAATTTGGATCGGGTTCGATTTTCTGTATTTTTAGCGTCCGTAGCAAGCATTTTGAGAGGTGTTTTGACAATTCAGAGCCACCGTACAAGCGAACGCCAAAATCCAGAATGGCGATTATCGAGTTGATCCACTTCGTCTCGTAGCACAAAGCACTGTTAAGATTCTTGCACGCTGAGTTCACAGAAACTGGTGGTCTTCTTTTTAATATGTGGCTCTAGTATCGCTAGCAAAGCATCAAACCGAGCCACTGACATCCTGAAGTAAACTTTGTATCGCATGTGATAATCCCGCTGCTCCTTAATAAGGAGGTGGAACTCTCTTTCCTCTCTACGCGATCTCAGGATTGGATGGATCCAATATTTCCTCTTTCTTTAACAACAAAGTCATCCAAACTGCTTGAAGACTCCATTTTGTATTGTTTTGCGAATATGTTTGCAACGGATCCATTAATACACATCGGACTCAGTGTGCAAGGTTTCTGTGCGTGACGAATTTTTAGGATGACGAATACGAAAATATGCATACGAAAATATCGGATTCAGTGTGCAAGGACCTTTAAAGTTACAAAAAAACGTTCTTCCAGTAACATTAATAGAACGTTCATTCAAAGTTGTCTGGTCTTTAATAACGTTCTTAAAACGTTAGCACAAAACATAATATATGTATGTGTACTGTGTTTATTTATTATGTATATATAAATACACACACATACAGTAGCCTATATATTTTGAAAATATTTACATGTATATACTATATGCGTTTATATTACTATAAATATATAAACATAACATATTTCTCTTAAATATATACATGCATGTGTGTGTATTTATATATACATAATAAATATACACAGTACACACTCATATATTATGTAAACAAAAACTTTTATTTTGGATGCGATTAATCGCGATTAATCGTTTGACAGCACTAATCGAATGTTTTTAGTTTTAAACAAACATTTAAAAAAACAACATGTTTTGAACATTCAGAGAACATTCAGAGATATAGAGTTCATAACTAAATGTGAACGTTAGCCAAACGTTCTCAGAACACATTTGTTGTTTACTGTAGAGAAATGCATTAGCAGATGTGCAGCAGAGGTAGCTGACATGCTTTCACCTGCATTGACATCACTCTCTGGCAGAGCGTTTGTGCTGATTGTGCTGAATTAAATCCGTCACACAAACCCCAGGAGACGCTCACAGATGACTGCAGAAACACTCGTCTGTCTGCACTGAGCCTCCTGTCTCTCATTTTCTTGAAGCCTTCTTGATAAGACAGAAATTTCAAGTGCATGTTGGTGTAAGAGCATGAAGCCTTGTGTGTCCAACTAGATCCACCAAACAGAGCTGTTTTGTGTTTGAGAGCGCCATCTTCTGGTCATCTCAGCACCACACACGTTTGACTCGCATTTGATTTGCTTGAAATACTGTTTAAACTTTTTATTTAGTCTTAAAATGTGGTGACAACTTCTCATTTAGGGTCATGAATGTTCATGCAAAGTGTCGACACATAAATGTGTTTTGGAAAGGCGGTACACGTTTTGTTATGACTTTTGTGTTGCAGGTCAAATTGACCCACAATTGATTTTTTAATAGCTTGAAATACCAGTTAAACTGGTTATTTCTTCTTGAAATTTGGTGTATATTTTTTATTTAGGGTCATGAATGTACATGCAAAGTTCTGACACATAGATGTATTTTGGAAAGGCTGTACAAATTTTGTTACAGCGTTGGTTTTGGGGTCAAATAGACTCATTGGTTTTCAAGCAATTTGCCAAAAATAAAAACAAAACAAAACACACACTAAAGAATCAGATAAAAAACAGAAAAACTTTATTGTAGCTTGTCAAACACTAAAATATAAAATACATGACTCAAAGTTTTTATTTTTACGTGAGTCTTCAGTGTTTTTCATAGTGTCGATTTTTGGCAAGTTGCATGGAAACCAATGCGGGTCAGTTTGACCACAAACACAGAGTAGGAGTAACAGCAGGGTTCATCTATATAATCTATATCTGTAGCTGCACACAATAGCATATATTCTCCAGTGTTTAAGGGACATTCTACCAGAAACGTACATTTCCACTTGTAAAAATCTTGGGTGAAAAAAATATCTTATTCTTAAATCTGAACGTTGAGTCATATGGAGGACATGTTAATCTATATGAAACACATATCGTGCCATCTCAGCATGTTTTTATGATTGAAATAAATACATTTTTATACGCATTTCACCCCTAAAATGTCAGGCCCTGTCACAGACAAATTTGTATATGTTAGAATGGTTTCCTAATGAATTTCTTTGATACAAATAGCATTTTCTTATTGGTCACATGTCCCTGATTGTATCTAACATGGTTTTGTAATTTCTATAAGGAATATAAGCAACTTTTCGGTCAACTGTAGTACACAAAATCACAGAATACCCTGCCAGGCACTCATATAGTTGTAAAAAAACTGCCTTTACATAGGAGATTTTTTCAAAAACATAGTAGTGGATATATACTCCAACCTTCATCTACACAGTTACAGAGATTAATTCATCAATATTTCCTCAAATATTACATTTTTATAACATAATGTCCTGTGTGACAGGACTGACCGAGGCGTGATAGGACTGACTTTATGGATTTCGTTGATGCAGAAAA
>NW_015636540.1:106693-108512 GCF_001515625.1 Sinocyclocheilus rhinocerous
CGTGATTAATCGCATCCAAAATAAAAGTTTTTGTTTGCATAATATGTGTGTGTTCTGTTCTGTGTATATTTATCATGTATATATAAATACACACACATACAGTATATATTTTGAAAATATTTACATGTATATACTATATGCGTTTATATTACTATAAATATATAAACATAACATATTTCTCTTAAATATATACATGCATGTGTGTGTATTTATATATACATAATAAATATACACAGTACACACTCATATATTATGTAAACAAAAACTTTTATTTTGGATGCGATTAATCGCGATTAATCGTTTGACAGCACTAATCGAATGTTTTTAGTTTTAAACAAACATTTAAAAAAACAACATGTTTTGAACATTCAGAGAACATTCAGAGATATAGAGTTCATAACTAAATGTGAACGTTAGCCAAACGTTCTCAGAACACATTTGTTGTTTACTGTAGAGAAATGCATTAGCAGATGTGCAGCAGAGGGAGCTGACATGCTTTCACCTGCATTGACATCACTCTCTGGCAGAGCGTTTGTGCTGATTGTGCTGAATTAGATCCGTCACACAAACCCCAGGAGACGCTCACAGATGACTGCAGAAACACTCGTCTGTCTGCACTGAGCCTCCTGTCTCTCATTTTCTTGAAGCCTTCTTGATAAGACAGAAATTTCAAGTGCATGTTGGTGTAAGAGCATGAAGCCTTGTGTGTCCAACTAGATCCACCAAACAGAGCTGTTTTGTGTTTGAGAGCGCCATCTTCTGGTCATCTCAGCACCACACACGTTTGACTCGCATTTGATTTGCTTGAAATACTGTTTAAACTTTTTATTTAGTCTTAAAATGTGGTGACAACTTCTCATTTAGGGTCATGAATGTTCATGCAAAGTGTCGACACATAAATGTGTTTTGGAAAGGCGGTACACGTTTTGTTATGACTTTTGTGTTGCAGGTCAAATTGACCCACAATTGATTTTTTAATAGCTTGAAATACCAGTTAAACTGGTTATTTCTTCTTGAAATTTGGTGTATATTTTTTATTTAGGGTCATGAATGTACATGCAAAGTTCTGACACATAGATGTATTTTGGAAAGGCTGTACAAATTTTGTTACAGCGTTGGTTTTGGGGTCAAATAGACTCATTGGTTTTCAAGCAATTTGCCAAAAATAAAAACAAAACAAAACACACACTAAAGAATCAGATAAAAAACAGAAAAACTTTATTGTAGCTTGTCAAACACTAAAATATAAAATACATGACTCAAAGTTTTTATTTTTACGTGAGTCTTCAGTGTTTTTCATAGTGTCGATTTTTGGCAAGTTGCATGGAAACCAATGCGGGTCAGTTTGACCACAAACACAGAGTAGGAGTAACAGCAGGGTTCATCTATATAATCTATATCTGTAGCTGCACACAATAGCATATATTCTCCAGTGTTTAAGGGACATTCTACCAGAAACGTACATTTCCACTTGTAAAAATCTTGGGTGAAAAACATATCTTATTCTTAAATCTGAACGTTGAGTCATATGGAGGTCACATGTCCCTGATTGTATCTAACATGGTTTTGTAATTTCTATAAGGATTATAAGCAACTTTTCGGTCAACTGTAGTACACAAAATCACAGAATACCCGCCAGACACTCATATAGTTGTAAAAAAACTGCCTTTGCATAGGAGATTTTTTCAAAAACATAGTAGTGGATATATACTCCAACCTTCATCTACACAGTTACAGAGATTAATTATCAATATTTCCTCAAATATTACATTTTTATAACATAATGTCCTGTGTGACAGGACTGACCGAGGCGTGACAG
>NW_015636540.1:108887-112288 GCF_001515625.1 Sinocyclocheilus rhinocerous
AATTGCATGTAATTTCCTAGGTAATAATGTAGATATTACCATGGTATCTGTATGAATTGGAATAATAACCCAACTAAAGTTTGATTGAGATTAATTGGAATGCACAATGAAAAAACATGATTTCAGAGAATTGTTAAAAATTGAGTTATCTGTTTTTGAAAATAAATTCTTCATATGTATTGAAATATAATTAATATACAAAGTGCAGTGCTACATAGGCCTAGGTCAAAGAGGGATAAAATTAAAAAAACTTGTCGATGAGCATAAAAAGCTTCAGATTTACAGTGTAATGTCTATTTATTCAAATAATGTTTTACTATGGCATGCGTTAAATACATATTACATGCAATAAAGGTAATAAAAAACAACAATGCCATTCATTTGTAAAGTGTCACAGGGATGTAACAGGGCCTGACGGTCGGCCATTTTAATCTGCCATTACTCAGCCTGCTAGCATGCTAGCATAAAAACTGTTAACATGCAATCAAGGAATTTCAGTAACTTTTTTAGACATGTTTTGGATTTAAAAAAAAATTCATTATTTTCTGGGATGTTTTACCGTGACAGGGCCTGACCCTTTAGCTCGTCCTCCTCAAAAGAATCATACAAAAACAAGCTTAAAATCATACAATTCAATGTCAGAACTCACGCTTGATCAGCGTCAGCGTCACCTCAGTCAGATGATGTCACTTCCTGTGAGTCATACCTTTAAAGGCGCATTACACACATTTTATGTTGAGTTTTATGTAAACGTGACAGGACTGACCGAAAACATGGGGACAGTTGTAAAATAGCTTAAACTGACCGAGGTCTTTCTCTTCGGCTCCTGACAGATGCCTCTGGAATCATTCCGGCGTCCTGGACCCACCAGGATTCCCAAACCCAAAGCATCGAACAGCTCTGTCCAAACCCCACTGAACTCTGGGAAACGTGTGTCTAACAACCTGAAGCTGATGAACCAGCCTACCAAATCATGAGTGAAGCGTCCACAGCAGTCTGACCCAGAGGAGAGACTTTCATGCTTATTGTGTTTCATTTCGATCACTTCAGGTGCTGTAACGAGACTCTATAGACTATATTGAAAAGTACAAAAACCCACCCTGACTCATCTTTCGCTCTATGGTGCTCTTTCTTTTTTCTTTTGACAAAATCTATGTATGCACTCATTAAATAGGTAGTAATCTCTGTTATGGTTTGATTCAATGTGTAGAGCAACGATGCACTGACTTGTCATATGAGGTATTTTTGATGTATGAGATCTGGATGTTAATAAAAGATTTTTTATATCTTGCACGTCAGATTAAAACACCAATATTGATCATCATTGCATTAAGTTATTGTTTAGCACAGAGAGGTAGAGTTTAACTGAAATTAAACTGAAATGAAAGCCTTAAACTCACCGTTTAGTCGATCCAGAGCTTCTACGGCACAGCACTGACGTCCAACCAATCAGAAGTACTCCTCACTGCAGTGAACCAATCAGAGCGCAGGGAATAGAAGCCCCGCCCGCGCGGTAAAATCTGTGGGCGGGGTCTGGCGGATGAACGAGTGCAGAGCGCGCACTCTCGGCGCCAAACAGAAAGTTTGCTCTGCTCTTCATCAGCGTTTATTAGTTAATTTAATTAATGTTCCTTACTTTTTTTGTTTCTTTAGTTTTCATCAGTATTTTAATCCGCGCTACTGAAGGTTATTTAAGTCTTACACTGAAAATTAGAGGCATTAAAGCGAGATTCGTGGAGGAAGAGAAGAAAGAGTTTAAGATGGCAGATGATTCTGATCAGAGATCAGTGTTGATGGAGATCTCAGAACCACAGGCCAAAATCACAGGTGAGGACATCTTCATCATCTTCATCATCGTCATCTTAAATCATAATTCAGACTCAAAAACCCAGAAGAAATGTGATCAGAGCAGTGCTGGAAACGTTACTTTGGAAATGTAATCGGTTACAGATTACAAGTTACTGTATCTAAAATGTAATAAGTAGTGTAACTATTCAATTACTTTATTAAAGTAATGTAACTGATTACTTTTGGATTACTTTTATAATTTTCTAATGTTTTCAACTGTTTATCATTTTCAAGCATGTAAAGCAGGCAGGGTTTAATATTACAGTAGTATTTAACACCGATTACTGTCAGAATCCTTCATCACTTGAATTAAGATTATAATAATTTACTTTTAAAGCACAGTCACCACAAAATCAGACTTACTTTGAGATCATTCTGAGGTTAAATACGGATTTAAAACCATCACAAGAAATAGTTTAATAGCTACGATACTGTTTTTGAAATCAATTCTTTGCATAGTTATGACAGTAAACTCTGGCATCTAACAATGTCTTTGAGAAAACTGTTAATCTTAAAAAATAAAGCATTTACACAAACCCAAACAGGAAATAAAACAGTGTGTCCTAAACTCCTGAAACGTTGCTGTCTCATATTTTAGAGAAGTCACTGCAATTTATGAAAGAAATTAATTAAATTTATATGTGGATGTGTGTGAAAATTCAGAAGTAACCCCCTTTGTGATCGTTAATATTTTCATAAGTAACTGTCATTTAATTACACGTTTTTTGATGATTACAGTTACATTTATTTTGTAACTAAATTACACAATTCTGTTACATGTAACTAGTTACTCCCCAACAGCTGTTTGATCTCAGTGCTGAAATTATTACACACTTTTGATAATATTTTTCATATTGTGATGTTTGATAGTTTGTTTATAGTCATGGAAGTGAATACAATCTTATAAGTTAATTGTGGAGTCAATATAATAGTCACATTTATTTCCATAGTGCTTTATACAATACAGATCGTTTCAAAGATTCAATGATGCAAACTTTATCCAAATTGAGACAAATTCTGCTGGAAACAGCTCATTATTCGGCTCCGTTCAGTGTATTGATTCAATAAGGTCAAAAACAGTTTGAGCGACTCTTTCTGAGTCTGATCTCCATGAAATGATTTTTAACAATTCACAAACAACAACCACAAACAGAGAAAACTCTCACAGCTTCTGCTTGCAGTCATAAAATGATGATGATGGTCTTTCATGATGAATTCATGGAATGTCTGATTGATTCAAGCCATTTAACCTCATTATTTCACCACTTTCCTTCTTCTAAAGCTTTTAAATCACGTGCAGAATGCTTCATAAGTCAGCTTTATTCCTCACAGGACGTCTGAGGAGATCCTACATGGATATCTTGTGTTCCCGTCTGTCCGTCGGTGCGAGACACGTGAGACGTGGACACGCGTGTGAGTAACCGTACGATCCGTGTGCTTGCGTGTCTGTAGCTGTGTTTCCATCCACCTGTTTTTATGCGCATTTTGGAATATTGCATAAAGAAACCACTGGATGGAAACGGTGCTTATTCGCAAATGCTTTATGCGATATT
>NW_015636540.1:112308-112741 GCF_001515625.1 Sinocyclocheilus rhinocerous
TGAGTGAGTGTGTGTGTGAGTGTGTGTGTGTGTGTGTGAGTTCACGATGAGGAAACACCTCCCCTCTTATATTTGAAAAAGCAAAACACGCCAAGCATCTTCCCTTGTAATGACATGCAATGATAAGCCTTTCTAAACCTGTGTTCCAACAAAAGAGAACATTATAACTTGTTTTTACCTCACAACATCAGTCGAGTGTTTGAAACAACTTCCTTTTGTGATCTGATGTGGCTTCTTATCACAGAATGAGGCAGAAAATATATTCTATTAGGGACGGTTCAAATCATTCAAATGTTTTAATCTTTTTGAAAGACGTTTTTTCTGCTCAGCAAGGCTGCATTTAAAAAAAAATCTAAAATACATTAAAAATTGTGAAATGTTGCAATTTCTGTTTTCTATGTGAATGTCTGTTAAACTGTAATGTATTTCTGTG
>NW_015636541.1:0-1865 GCF_001515625.1 Sinocyclocheilus rhinocerous
GTAAATGATGGCGATTTGTAGATTAAAAAGTCTTCTGACTGTATCTTTCCGCACGGTGTTTCTGCTGTTTGTCAGCGCTGTTTCATCTGCGTGTAAACAGTTATTTGTGTTCCTCGCTGAATTCAAGCGCTTCACACTGGATCTCACAGTGCAGTTCAGTGTCGCGTCAGCAAGACTCATCAGCGTGTGAACACATCTGCTCTAGAGAAAGCTCGCGCCGCTGTTTGAACTTTGATCCGAGCGGATAAACGCTCCGAGTGGCGCCCTTCAAATGACTAGCGCTCTTTCGTTCCGCCTTTGCCGCATTATATCAAACATTTATCGAACTCTTGTTATCGTTTATCGAGGAAACCTATATCGTGCGAAATAATCGATTTATCGCCCAGCCCTACATCAAGTACATCACCATATATGCAGAAAATGTCTTATATAAAATACTTTCCTTAATGCAGTCAACAGTGAATACCAAAGAAATATATCAAAGTATACATTGACACTATGCATCACACACTTATTATTCTGTCATGGCAAATTTCTATTTCACTAAAGGTATGAGACAAAAGTCTTTTGAATATGAATTTTCCTGCAGGAAAAGGTGACAGTCATACAGTCATTACAGTCATGGCTGCAGAGTGCGACCCCGAATGACACTCTGACTCAGTATTTATAGCCTAATCAAACCAGGAACACCCAAACTCAACATTTATACCTTCATCAAATGCGGATGCTTTGATCTCATCCAATCATAATGCATATACAACATATATGTACATTTAAAGTGTTAAACTATGTCCTCCAGATGAGTTTCTAAGAATTTAATGCAAATCATTTTTCTAAGTAGCCAGGACATCTAAGAAACTAAAATAACTGCCTTGTCCAAATACCCACACTTGCAGTCTTTGCACTTGACCACTTGACAACTTATATTATGTATTTCCTGTATTAGGCTGAAGTGTTCAAGTGAGGATGAAGACCACAAGTGTGTGTTGAAATTTTCATTACCTGATGGTACACACTTATAGTGTTGTAAAAATGCAAATGTTTACATAGCTTTATTTTAATTTTAATTTTAAATACTTTGCATTTTAAAATCAACTTCTAAACGTCTGTTCAGTAGTCCCTATAACATGACAATTTTAATTTGTGGTGCTTCTAATTAAGTGATAAAAAAGCAGTTGCAAATGTTGTACAAAATAAATATCACCACTACTCATCTTTGCACCAATAAAACGTAAAAACACTATAATTTGGTTTTTCTACCCAATGATATTATGTAATATCTAATTATTATATTAATATTTAACTTACATTGGAAAGGTTTCCGTGACCTCTCGCGAGAATTATTATATTAATATTTAACTTACATTGGAAAGGTTTCCGTGACCTCTCACGAGATCTCGGCAAAAAGTCTCACAATTTATTTCCAGAACATGATGCATGATGGGATACACTAAGCCTCGAATAGCGCTCTGGAGCTCTCGCGCTCTCAAGTGGCCAAGACCGCAAGTGTGGGTTTTTGGACAAGGCAAACATCTCTGTCTCACACTTGTCTTGCACACACACACATCAAATAGATTTCCTGTTATCTTTCAGCTCATCGAAAACTCAAGCATACTGAAGCAAACTGAGATAGTCTAAAGAACACTCTTTAGTACAGTGAGGCAAATAATACAGAAAATAAAATTTCCTCCACACTCCCCACTTTTTTTTATCATTCTTCGATAGCCATAGAAGATCAAATAACATCTTACACACTCTCTGAAAATTTTCTTTCCATATTTTACACCAGAGGTCATAAATCATACTTAGGCTGTTTTTCATGAGACATAGTTCCCTATTGATACTTCACTCGTACTGCGTCTGCT
>NW_015636541.1:3526-6516 GCF_001515625.1 Sinocyclocheilus rhinocerous
CCAGCGACCCTCTGCTCGGCTGATTCGCCACTTCTCCGCCGCCTTCAGCGCAGCGGTCCCAGCTGATCCTCTGCCGCCATCCGGCGAGCCTAAAAGAGCTTATTTGTAAGAGGTAAGTTCTAAAAGAGCAAAATTTCTAGCGACGTTGTTGCAAATGTCGCGTTGCAAGTGAGGGAACCCTGCACGATGCAGAAGAGCAGTGAGTGCGTCGCCTGTCTGGGCATGCGACGTTTTACTCTGTCTCACTCTTCTCCGCTCGCGAACTACCTTCAATGAAGGCAGCCCCGCTCTCCCGTTTCTCCTCTCTCAGCAATCCTCGGAGAGAGAAACAGCGGAGTTTGGGAGCTAAGCAACCGGGTCTGAGCGATCTCATGCCGACTCAGTGCCCGCATGCTCGCTCTCCCCGCTGCGCTTCGATCCATGTCTTACACGTGAGGATCAGCGCCCCTCGTTACATCGAGCGGCTCTATCCTTCTAGGCGGATCGGAGCAGAACGCTGTCACTGGCAGCTTCGCATTTGTGTGTGTGTCGCTAAAGCTGCGCTCACAGAGACGGGCTGCTTTCACTACGAAGGCAGTCTGCCCCTGTTCGCATGCGGAAGGCGGCACCGCCTCCTCGGTCTCATGTTTCTCTCCTCCCAGTTACCTCGGAGGAAGCAGCAGCGAGCTCGAGGGTTGAGCAATTTCATGCCGGCACACATCATACTTGTGAGACAGATGAGACAGATGGGAATCCGCATTCTGAATTACCTCGACGACTGGCTCATCTTGGCCCAGTCGGAGGACGAGCTACTATTTCACAGATCCTTCCTCCTCAGCCACTTAGAATGCCTGGGACTCAGGGTCAATTTTGCCAAGAGCGCGCTGTTCCCCAGCCAACGGATCTCGTTCCTGGGAACAGTTCTCGACTCACGCCAGAACATGCACTGGCCATTCAGCAGCACGCAGCCTCATTCAAAGTTGGAGCCTCTCAAGGCATTTCAGAAGATGCTGGGCGCTGATCCTCACGTGTAAGACATGGATCGAAGCGCAGCGGGGAGAACGAGCATGCGGGCACTGAGTCGGCATGAGATCGCTCAGACCCGGTTGCTTAGCTCCCAAACTCCGCTGTTTCTCTCTCCGAGGCTCGCTGAGGGGCTGCCTCATTGAAGGCAGCATCTTGAGCATCAGTTGGACATGCCTCGCATGTGGCCCCTTCAGTTCTGGCTGAAACCACGAGTTCCGTCCCACGCCTGGCATCTCGGATGCCTTCGTATCAAGGTGGACCAGGCCTGCGTAGCAGTTCTGGCCCCTTGGAAAGACCCTCAGTGGATGGAACAGGGCGTGCCCCTGGAAATGGTCTGCAGAAGGATGCTGGCAGTATGTTTGGGCCTTTGCACCTTTCTGCCAGACCTAAGGGGACACCACATTTTACTCCGGTCGGACAGCATTACGTTGGTGTCCTATATAAATCGCCAGGGCGGTCTCTCCTCGAAGCGCCTCTTCAATCTGGTAGAGCGCCTCTTGGAATGGGCTCAGCTCAACTTGAGTTCACTGAGAGCAACACATGTGCCAGGCAGGTTGAACCAATGAGCAGACAAGCTATCTCGGAGCTAGATCCCCTCAGAAGAGTGGATTGTTCATCCACAAACGGTTCAAAGAATCTGGGAGATCTTCGGCAAGGCAGGAGGTCGATCTCATCGCCTCAGAAGACAACTCTCATTGCCCAACTTATTTTTCAAAGGACAGGGATGCATTGGCCCATGACTGGTCCAACCTCCTCCTTTACGCTTTTCCCCCGGTCGCCCTGATCCCACAGGTAATCAGGCGAATCAGGGAACAGAAACACAAGGTACTGTTAGTGGCCCTGCTCTGGAGGAACCAAAACTGGTTCGCAGAGCTGTCTCGGCTGCTCTCAGCAGCCCCGTGGCCCATCCCCCTGAGACGGGGCCTCCTTTCTCAGGCGAACAGAACGATATGGCACCCTCGGCCTGAGCTGTGGGCTCTGCACCTTTGGCCTCTCGATGGGAGCCTGCGGACCTCCCCGAGAGCGTGCTAAACACAATATCTCAGGCTAGAGCACCCTCTACAAGGCGGCTCTATGCCCTTAAATGGTCTGTCTTCTCCGCCTGGTGTACAGCCCGTGGCACAGACCCAATTTCCTGAGACATATCTCTGATATTGTCCTTCCTGCAAGAGCTGTTGGAAAAGGGCCGCTTCCCTTCCACGCTCAAGGTCTATGTAGCAGCTATAGCAGCCTCTCACACTCCTATAGCTGGCCAATCGGTGGGCAGGAACAACCTAGTTGTTCGTTTTTTGAATGGGTCTAGGAGGCTCAACCCGCCTCGCCCCATCACCATCCCTCTATGGGATCTACCACGGTGTTGAGGGCTCTAAGAAACCCTCCCTTTGAGCCGCTACAGTCCATTGACCTTCGTCCCCTGATGCTAAAGACCGCTCTGCTACTGGCGTTAGCATTGGTAAAGCATATGGGAGATCTGCAGGCGCTCTCTGTGAGCCCCACCTGCCTAGAATTCGGGCCCAGCGACTCTAAAGTCGTCCTGAAACCAAGGCATGGTTACATACCTAAGGTGCTCTCTACTCCGTTCAGAGCACAGGTAATAACTTTATTGGCGCTTCCTCCTTCGGAGCAAGACCAAGAGTTGAATTTACTCGGCCCTGTCAGGATGTTGAGAGTTTATATTGAGCGTTCAGGTTTAACTTTAAGCTTCCTAAATAACTTGGTCTAACTTTGGTAATTTTGAGCTCAACTAGGGATGTAACTGTCAGACTCTGTTCCGTGTTTTGTGGTTGTTTTGCTCCTCATGTGCCTTCCTTTCCCATGTTTAATTTTGTTAAAAAAGTACTGACACATAAATCACTTCAAGTTTTATATTTAAAATCAACAAACAAAAAATAAAATAATTTTTGTTTGCATAATCATTAAAAAAATAATATTACCAATCGTTAACTAATAGCATGTTCAAATATCTAATGTAAATGTTCAAATAA
>NW_015636542.1:0-430 GCF_001515625.1 Sinocyclocheilus rhinocerous
TCTGTCACTGCTGTACGCCTGCCTGGCGATCCGTTAACGTTAAATAAGCCATCCTAGTGACTAGTGTTGTCAAAAGACCCGGTATTTCGGTACCAAGTCGGTACTAAAAAAATGAAAACGTTACGGTACCGGTGGTACCGAGTACCCTGTCAACCCGGTTCTTGATACGCTATCCGAAAACCATCCTCTTCCAGTGTTGCCAAGTCTGCGGTTTTCCCGCGGAATTGGGCTGCTTTAACACTGTTGCCGCGGGTTGTTTTTCATGTCCGCAGGTTGAAAAACGATCCCATTAACGTGATATTTAGCCCCTGGAATGCGAATTTTACCAGGGGAACCCCGCCAAAACATACGTATGTTATCCTCGGAACGCGATTTTTAACAGGGTACCCCCTCGAAATGCGATTGGGCGGGTTTTGTTGTGAAAACCTGG
>NW_015636543.1:0-1943 GCF_001515625.1 Sinocyclocheilus rhinocerous
AAAACCCATACAAACGAGGCATTTGTTGCATCCAGTGGGGACATACGGTAATTACTGATTATACTGGCTGCATTCGAAACCGCATACTCAATGAGTAGGTACTTAATTTCAAGAAGTACTTACTTAATGAGCGCTAAAAGAGTACTTACTCAACAGCCAAATCTAGTTAAGTATGAACGGGATCCGCCATGTTGACGTAATCTTCTTCTTCTTTTAATTTTTATGGCGGTTTACAATCATGATTTATCAGATGTATACCGCCACCTATCGTACCGCAGTACATAGCATGGATCGTGGTCCCATAACGTTGACGTTAACATGTGACCTCCGACGTTATAACAAGTTAATAATTACTTGAGGTGACAGGTGTGCACTACCACCTGATCACAACAGTAAATTGCTTACCCTGCCTAGTGCGGTTTTCCTTAGCGTTTGGAATGGTGTTACAAAGGAGACGTCGGGCAGCTGCTCGCAGATCTCGCCTTAGGAGAACACTGTTGATGTTATACTTCAAAAATGTAAGTGTCACCACTTATAAATTAAGATTACACCAGAATGAATTGCATTGCTAGCTCACCCCAACACTTTCGCACAATGATAATAACAGATGCAGACCCATGCTTAATTGTACTACATATGACTGAAAATTGTATAATTTCATTAAAAAAGCCTAATTAAGACAAATGGAGGTGATGTGAACATCAATTTTCAGTCAAGCAATGAATTACGTGAATGCAGCAATCCACTTTGTAGACGCATGTGTGCTTACTGGATCTCAGCAGTGGCTAAAAATAAACACGTTTCTACAACAAAATCACAAATATACTATAATATCTGTGCCAACACCTTCAACAATTCAACAGTTTACAGTAGTTCAAAAAATGCAATTTTAACACAAGAAACCATGTTTTTGGTTTTTAATACTCACATTTGAAAACATCCTCGTTCTTCTCCATGTTCGATTATGACGTATCCTCCTCCTCTTCTTCTTCTTTTTAAGGATTTGCGGCAGATTAGACGCATCCTCTCTTCTTCTTGGTTAACGTATCCTTTCCCATGGCATTGTGGGATAGAAAAGTATCCCGCGATCGGCACTTCGGAGTCTGGACGGGACGCAGTAGGCCATCCGGGGATCTCTCGCCTACTCTTCTATGAATACTGTGGTTTCGGACATACTACTCTTCTCACGTACCCATTTCACCTACTATATAGTAGGTAAGTAGGCATATTTGAACGATACTTAAGTATACGTACGCCCGAATCTCGCGAGAAATAGTGCTCCATCCAGGTAAATCTCGCCTACTCTTTTGTGGATATTGAGATTTCATGCATACTTTTCCTTCGCCTACTGCTTTTTGCCTACTAAATAGTATGGAAGTATGCGGTTTCGAATGCAGCCATAGACTGGCTGTGTTCCAAATGGCATACTTGCTTACTGCCCAGTACACAGTGCATACTGCCTACTACTTTTTTAAAAAGAATAGTGTGTGAAACAGTATACAATAAGCAATAAATGTTTCAGAGTATTATGCTTAAGTGCTGTCACATGACAAACACTGAACATTAATTCAGCACAGCTGTCAAGGTTGTTACCTTAGAAACAAATGAGCTAACTGTTCTTTTTACAAAGGCTTGTTAATAAGGCTTCATACTAGTAAACAATGCTATATTGCCCAATTGAACTCATTTCATAATTGATTAACTTTACATATTGGACAGAACTAAATCAACACTGAGCTGTCTTTATTGATATTTTTGGTAGTTACACTAAGTGGCGATATATTAAAAAGCGATATATTCTAGTTACACTAAGTGCAAATAATGATCAATTGTCCTCTTTTGGAAGACCAAACAAAGTAGTTTCGCTTTCACAACGAAAAACACAGCGGCTTAAGCTTAGCGGAAGCCCCGGCTTAACGTGAGCTGAGGCCGGGCTAGAGTGA
>NW_015636544.1:0-2889 GCF_001515625.1 Sinocyclocheilus rhinocerous
AAGACAGGAGCATCGCTGGTCAGCACGGAGGTGAACTGGATGCCCTGGGACGCGGGGCGAACTGAATCGCGTAGCCGAGTCTGTCGGTCCGAATGAGTCAGCGAGATGGGCTGAGGAGCGTTAGCCAGGCTCCCAGAGATCATACAAGCGAGACCAGAGGAACCACAGACGTACACACAGTGGGGCAGCGTGGTGGAGCACAGGGACCCGACTCGGAAGGCATAGCATCCCGAAGTGGGGTCTGAGTGTGCGGTGCAACACTTACCTGGCTCCACGGTTGGGCAGGGGGTGCGGGAGAAGGCATAGCGTTCTCGAACCGGGCCCTGCTGCCTGCTGGTGATAGAAGAGGGGGATGAGGATGGCCAGGCATAGCGTGACGCAATGTCTCCCGCGTCCTCTTGGGACCCAGTGATAGTGGAAACAGCTCTTTTTTTGAAACTTTGGGTACCGCTGGCTGAACAAAAAGCTGCGGAACAAAAAGAAAAGAAAACAAAGGATTCTCCACCCGGCCCTACTCCGGGGGAGGGAGTGGCGTGGTCACCATCTCCCGAAGAGCTGTCCCTTCCATCTCTGGGTCGCCCGTCTCATGGCCGCTTGCTCTTACGCTTCCTGCTCGTTTTGGCGGGGGCCTGGACAGGCAGCGCCACCTTCCTGCGGCCAGCTCACCACTGTTGCCTAGGTGGAAGCCGCTGTTGAGGCTGTGCGGGGGTGGAGGAAGCCGCAGGAGGGCGCCCTCGGCGACGAGCAGGTGGAGCAGCTGCAGCCGGCAGCAGGGTGAAAGCAGCAGCGGGGCTGCCGGGGCAGAATGTGCTTGATCGCCTCCGTCTGCTTCTGGGCAGCTGAGAACTGCTGGGCAAAGGCAGAAAAGGCCAGCCTGGGAGATAGGGGAATTGAGAAAACGATACTTGTCGGTATCCCGCATATCCGCCAGGTTCAGCCAGAGGTGGCATTCCTGGACCACTAACGTGGTCATCGTCTGACCAAGGGAGCGCGCAGTGACTTTCGTCGCTCGTAGGGCGAGGCCCGTCACTGTGCGCAGCTCCTGCATCAGCCCTGGGTCAGAACTACCCTCTTGCATCTCTTTTAGTGCCTTTGCTTTGTATACCTACAGGAGAGCCATGGTGTGCAAGGCGAAGGCAGCCTGTCCTGTGGCTCCATAAGCCTTGGCCGTGAGAACGGACGAGAACTTACAGGCTTTGGATGGGAGACGCGGGTTACCCCTCCAGGTGGAAGCGCTCCTCGGACACAACTGCATCGCAACAGCGTGCTCCACCGGGGAGATCGCCAGGTACCCCTTGGCTGCCCCACCATCGAGGGTAGTGAGGGGGGAGGAGGTACCAGACCGGTTTCAGGCAGAAAAAGGTGCCGTCCACGACCTAGTAATCTCCTCATGCACTTCCGGAAAGAATGGCACTGGGGCAGGGGCTGAGAACTAGCCTGGGCCGCCCCAAGATACCAATCGTCCAATCTCTACAGCTCGGGACACGGTGGATCTCTCCCCAACATGACTCATCCACGAAAGCAAGCTTAAACACGGAGTTTATCCGAGTTTGGAGACGGTCGGCACCGCTTCTCATTTCCTGTGTCGTCATATCAGGCTACCAGCTACAATCTGCATTTAAAACATTCAAAACATTTTTTAAACTATTTTAAAATGAACCTTCAGACACCAGCGAGTGTCTGAAATAACTTACGATTGCGATCCGATGGGAATTCTGTTCATTGTGTGAGGCAGAAATTTATCATATGCGATGCTAAAGGCTACGTATGCTAACCATAATAATAAATAATAATAAATACATGTTATGCTTATGAAAATACCAGAGACCGCTGGAAGAACTTAAATGATTATAATCGTGTATTTATTTGGTTTCTTGTTCTGTCTTTGTCCTGTGTCTTTGTTGATTCTGAATCCAAATATGTAATACATTTAATATCCGTTTAATGACTCGTATAACTCCGGTTTTCGGTCTGTGAGCTCGCTCTGTTGCTTTGGCTGAAAGGATAACAGTATATTGAGGCAGCGTCCAAACATCCTCACATTATATCATTTCGTGGAAAATTAATATATATTTTCCTTCTTTCTAAAGAAGTTGATGCAAACATATGCAGGGTTTCTGCAGACATGAACAAGTTAAATTTAAGACTTTTTAAGACCTTTTTAATACCAACTTATATGAAATTTAAGACCTAAACCTGTAATGGAAATACACATTTTATTACGTACATATATGTAATATTTAATGTGTATAACTTAAAAAGAAAACAGAATATCATTGCTGTAATAAATGATATTTATTACTACGATATACAGTGAACTTTTCATGTCAGCAGACAATATTCCATACAAAATATCCCCGCAAAATAACTGCATCACTGAGATTTTTGGTGGAGTAAACAATTTATTCTGAAGCAATATTTTCATCAGTGTTCGATCAGCTTTTACATACTTAAATCTGCATATTTACCTTTACAAAGGCCTATTTTTAACCTTTTTAGATGCATCATCTTACATGTCAAATTATTACAATTTATCAATAAATTCAATATAAACTATAGGGCTGCTACCAGTCAGATTAAATAATTTACACAGCAAATAACAATAATTACAACTGCAATAAATAATGTTACGAGATTAATGTTTTAAATGCATTTAAAATGCATTTGTAAATGCATACAAATAAGAAATGTTGAGGGCAAAATGCATACTTTCCAACATACTTCTCAACTAAACTACCAGTAAGTGACAGTAAGTCACTTAATGAGTGAGTATTGAGTCATTCATTCAACTGATTGAGTGTGTTATCACGCTGGTATCTTTAGGACTTTTGTGGACAGCCGACTCCTAAAGTTTTTGATATTCTTCATATTCTGTGTGGTGGTCAGATA
>NW_015636544.1:5768-15362 GCF_001515625.1 Sinocyclocheilus rhinocerous
AAAAAAAAAACACTTCACTTGTCCCTTTTAGACTTGCACTCTATTCATTTGCTGCTTGTTTTCTTTAAAAAAATAACAACTAACACTTGCTTTCTAATCTTTTTGTATTCTATCTGTTTTCTTTTCATTTATTATACAATTAACGAAAGCAAAAAAGACCTCTAACACTAGCTTGCTCTATTCTTTTTCTATTCTATCTGTTTTCTTTTTATTTATTATATTATTTAAAAAACCCTTGCTATGTGTACTGCGTTAAGCTAACTGAGACTTGTTATAGCACTTGTATATCATTGCTCTTTTGTTGATTTTGATTGCTTCCATTGTCCTCATTTGTAAGTCGCTTTGGATAAAAGCGTCTGCTAAATGACTAAATGTAAATGTAAATACACATGTATTAGTACAACTAGTATTCAGCCCAGTTAAGTGAAGTTGTGTGCGTTCTACAAATGTTCTTTGTAGGCTTTTATTTTTAATTTTTTTATTTAACTGTGTATAAGATGAAGTAGGTTGAGTTTGACAGGAAAGAGAATAACACAACACAGATTATGACATTTTTAGATCAATTATTAATGTACTTGGTATTTTCTATATTTGATAAGGAGGATCAGTGAAAATAATTACAATTAGGAATCTATATCTTCAAGAGGCTTTGTACTAAATTTTGTTAAGAGTTGTACTAAGAGTTTGTACAAGATTTTCATTTAGTTAATCTTAAATACTTAAGTGAGTCTAGAGGTCACATTTTCCTCTGGAGTCACATTGTAAAAAAATGTACATTTATGACCCTGCTGATTGAAGAGCTCACAAACAGCAAAACTGACCCCACCAAGCTAATGTAATACAGACATTTGAAATTCAGTGAAAGACAAAATATCTCTGATAGTCATAGTTTTGTGAATGTGTACAATTTTGATTGGTGGAAAGTTCATAATCCCAATTAATTAATTCATTAATGAAACCACGTCACATTATCTCTCATATGGCTGAAAAAAAAAAAATCTAAAACATGTTTTTTCTTTCTGAAACGTGTGTTCTTTCTCCAAGGTTAAAACCATTGCTTCCACAATGGCTAGCTACAGTATGTAATCTCTTATATTCTAAAATTCATTTATTTGTTATGGCTTTACAAGTTATCACTCAGTAAGTATTTGTTTTTAATTCTCTAATAGGTCCTAAAAGAATGCGCTTTCATGATGAATCATCGGTTTCACATAACCGTGCCTCTGCAATTACCTGCGCAGAATCACCACTGACAACAGGTAAGTCAATTCGATAATTAAAAAAAAAAAAAATAATAATAATAATTAGAACAAACCAGTTATCTTAAAATGTATTATACAGTTTATTTTATATATCACCTTTAATTAACTATTTTCTTCCAATGGACAGATATGGCCATCATGGTGCAAACAAAGCAAATAATGGAAGGTGTAAATATTCAAATTCAAGCCGTAAAAAACATTGACCAGCCCATGACTACATTAAAATCCTACATAGTGTAAGTGTTTACTTAGACACAGTATGGAATATATTTGTCTATATAACTTTTTTTGACAAGCATGCATCCTCAGATCCTCTGTTTCATCTGTATAATGCACAGAGATGTCATTTCAAAGATGGATCAGATAGATAAAGACAACAGAAGGAAAGCAACAATAGGGATATTTGGACAATCAGGACATGGAAAGAGCTCCCTAATAAATGCAATCCTGGGAGAAGAGGATCTACTGCCACCTGGTAGTTTAGGTGCCTGTACAGCTGTTGTTACTCAGGTGGAAGCCAATCTGGATGACTCCAACTACACAGCAGAGATCGAACTCTACTCTAAAGAGGTTTCAGTATTATCTATAGTATTATAGTAGTATTTCTTCAGTATTATATTCTTACCATGATTTTTTAAAACTTAAACAAACAAATTGATGATTGGAATTAAAGGGTTACTTCACCCCAAAATAAAAATTGTCATCATTTACTCACCCTCATGTCATTCCAAACCCATAAGAAATTCGGAATCTTCAGAACGCAAATATATTTTTAATAAAATCTGAGAGATGTTTGTCCCTCTGTTCAAAGTCTCTTCACAAAATTTAAGTGAATTGAACTTTTAGTTCCGGGTTAATGATGCAAGACGCACAGCCAAAGTAGCAAGCTCTAAATTCTTACCTACAGATCTTTGTTTCTCTGTTATCTTCATTTGTGTTCTGAACATGAACACATTTTTTATGGGTTTGGAATAACATGGGAGGGTGAGTACATGACAAAATTTTCATTTTGGGGTGAACTAACCCTTTAAGAATATGATGTTTTTATTTCATTGGATGCTTTGTGTATTTGCAGGAGTGGGACAAAATGCTCCAAGTACTTTTCAGAGTTTTGTCAGATGACAGTGAGGATAGGGATGATGAAATGTTTGAAAGTGCTAAAGAAAAGATTACTGCAGTGTATGGAGAAGATGCAGATAAGAAAAAATTTGAAGAACTTAAAAAAGATGAGAAATTTGCTGAAATCATCAACTTTTTGTCTGACAGTGAAAAAATCATCTCAAAAAGAGAAGTATGTTTTATAGCAAGCTAAATATGTCTAATTTTCTATTAATAATGCCTAATAAGTGTAAACATGACATTCAGAATTTGGAGTAATGAAATCATATTTAAATCAACATTACATTTTTTTTTATTTTTTTTTAACAGAGATCTGACTTTGTCAATGAAGTTGCATGTTTCATACAATATAGTGTGGCAAGTCCCGGTGGCTGGTACTGGCCACTTGTAAAGAGTGTGAAAATCAAGATTCCAAACTGTGATGAACTTTTGAAACACATTGTCCTTCTTGATCTTCCTGGGATTGGAGATTGCAATAAGACTAGAGAAGACCTGTGGAAATCTGTAAATACAACACTCTTTTTGAACAACTGTCCCCCCAATTAACATCCTTTTTAACAATAGAATATGCGTGCTTATTGAAAATGTACAATAATACATAATTGACTATGCTACTGCAAGTGTAAGAGTTATCCTTGTGTAACAATTTTTGTATATTTCTAACCCTACAGAAACTGAGAGAGTGCTCTTCTGTGTGGATTGTAAGTGATATCAGTCGAGCAATCACTGACAAAGATCCCTGGGGGATATTAAAGCACTGCATTCAGGACTTGGGACCAGGAGGAGAATGTAAAAACATTAGCTTCATCTGTACAAAGACTGATGATATCAATCCAGGAGCCTATATGAGGTTACAACTATAAATTATTACACAGCAATAAGGAGACGACAAAGATCATAAGTGATTTTACTTAATGAAACATTATTTCAGTTCCATATATTAATATTTAATTTTTATTTAGATCTTCACGGCTGACTAAAGATGAAATAGGAAACAAGGTTTGGTACATTTCAAAGAAGCTACATTTTCTAGCTATAGTTGTTTAGTTTACACATTTTTGCTTTTATGTCAGTAGTCACAAAAAAATACTAAGATGTTATGTATGCAGTGACAAAATCTCTGTATTTTTTATACTATATCATTATGACTTTTGAATTATTTTTCAGGATCAGACAGCAGTGTGCATACTTCACAGAAACAAAACCACTAAGGAATCAGTAAAAAAAAAATTTGAAAGTTTGAATCCTGGAACCAAAGTAATAGCTTTTTTTTTTTTTTACTATTTTTTGTTCCCTTTTCAGTTTTTTTTGTTGTTGTTGTGATCCTCATTATCATTGTTATTATTTTTAAAGAAACTGATGGAGAAATTCAGCACTGAAGTTTTTACTGTAAGCTCCAAGTCATTTTTCAAGCAAAATTCAAATTTGGAACCCACTGAAACAGGTAATGTATTACCAAAGAAAATGAAAAGTGTGGTTGCCTTGCAATTACTGTAATTAAGTGGTTCCCTTTCAGTCGGTCACGTTCGATGTCACGTCGGACGTACCGACGAATTGGGATCTCGTCTGAGAGCCCTATCGTCTTCCAGTGTAAACTAAACGAGCCAATGCATATTGGCATACAAGATTTGCATCTCGCGCTCCGCCCCGCAGCGCGGGTATAAATGCAGAAGCGGGTGCAATGCATGTTCAGCTTTTTGCTTCGGAGCCGAGTGGTTCTATTGTTCTGCTCTGCCTGTCATCTGAAGAGGATTCTGACGAGTCTACGAGCGCTCTGGGGAAGACGGTTCTTCAAAATTGGTGTTGGTGTGACGGCGCTGCAGCTGTGGTTTCCCCGTGTGCTTCAGCACTGTGAAAGAGCGAGTCTCCCTAAAACAGCAAGACACAGGTGTGACGTTGCATCTTTGTACAGATAGGGTGACCATATTTTAGTTTTCCAAAAAGAGGACGGGGGGGTTCGTGGGTGGGGTTTCGCTTAAAAGAAAACATAGCAATCGTTTTTTTGTGCTTGTTTTGTTTTTATAATAAATAAAAATAAAACAAGTCAATAGAACAGAAAGAATAGAGAATGCTTGTGTTAAAGGCTCTTTTTACGTTTTAAATAAAACAAGTAGTTAGAATAGAAATAGAGTGCAAATGTTAGAGGGTCAAATTTCTTTAATAAAAAAACAAGCAGATAAAATTAGAATTAGCATTATAATAGAGTGCTAGATTTTAGAGGGTCAAATGGAGATGAAAGAGATGTGTTTTCAGCTGTTTCTTGAAAATGATTAAGGACACAGCTGCTTGGATTGAGTTGGGCAGGTCATTCCAGCTGGAGGGAACAGTTAATGTAAAAGTCCATGAAAGTTTTATCAACGGTAGAATGCAAAATGTTTCAATACAGGCATTTTAGTCAAATGTAATTTATGCAATATTTCAAACCTTTAACCCACTTGGGAAAATCAACCCATGGCAACAGTTTAAAAGTATCCTAATTCTGTGGAAAAAAACGCGAACTTGGCAACCCTGCATCCAAGAAGAGCTGCCGGAGTCAGATTTGACTGATCTCAGCTTGAGAATAAGATGTGCTCCCTTTACACAGAGCGCGTGTGATCGCGAAATCGAAAGCGAACAGCACGAACGCTCATTCAAAAGATATTAAAATACTCCGCATACTGAGAGCGGCTCCCTGATGCGCCAAAATTATACACAATATTAGAATGTTTAAAGGAATGGACACGAAAATCATGGGAGTGAAAAACATGTTGTGGGAGCAGGCGGCAATGGTCAGAAATTCAGCAGGACCGGGATAAAGAAAACAGCTGAATCCCGGACATTTTGGGCGATTTAAGAAATCCCGGCCCGACGCATTTTTTTAGGTCCAAAAAGAGGACATGTCCGGGGAAAAGAGGACGTATGGTCACCCTAGTAAAGATGATGGTGTGTCTTTTTAAAGATATCATTCCACCCGTGTGTTTCTGGATGCAGTCGTTACCTGGCGCCGGGTGACAGTCACAATCGTTGCCTCACGTGTTTGGGCATTAAGCACGCTGAGGCTGCTTTTGTGGATGAATCATGCTCTCACTGTGGGAGGATGACCATCTCGGTGTTGCGGTCGAGACTCCAATACCTCAGAAGAGGTGGAGTCCCCTTACCTATGCCCCGATCTAGATCTTCTTCTGTGCAACAGAAGAGGGTTACTTCGGTGAATAGCCAGGGTGACCTGAGGGTTACAGTGGGGGCCAACCTGTCCAAGCTGTGGAGCTTCCGGGTGAACGTGCCGGTCCTTCTCACAGGGTACTGGCTGTCTCATTCGGGGCTCCTCCGCATGACCAGATGTCGATTGCGGCATCGGAGGGTGAGCTGGAGTCCAGGGATGTGGACTCGGCTGCGTTGCCTCCTTCGGGGAGAGTAGCGTTGCCCGAGCCTGACCCCGGAACTGACAACTATGCTTTCCCGGGCCGCCAAAGCGGTCGGGCTCGAGTGGAGAGATCCACTGTGTCTTGAGCTGTCAAGGTTGGACGATTGGTATCTCAGGGCAGCCTGGGCTGGTTTTCAGCCCCCTGCCCCAGTGCCATTCTTTCTGGAAATGCATGAGGAGGTAACTAGATCATGGACGGCTCCTTTTTCTGCCCGAAACCGGTCTGGTACCTCCTCCCCCCTCACTACCCTCGATGGTGGGGGGGGCCAAGGGGTACGTGGCAATCCCCCCGGTGGAGCGCGCGGTTGCAATGTGTCCAAGGAGCGCTTCCACCTGGAGGGGTAACCCGCGTCTCCCATCCAAGGCCTGTAAGTTCTCGTCCGTTCTCACGGCCAAGGCTTACAGAGCAGCTGGACAGGCTGACTCCGTCTTGCACGCCATGGCTCTCCTGCAATTATACCAAGCCAAGGCACTAAAAGAGCTGCACAAGGGTAGTTCTGACCCAGGGCTGATGCAGGAGCAGCGCACAGCGACGGACCTCGCCCTGAGAGCGACGAAAGTCACTGCGCGCTCCCTTGGTCAGATGATGGCCACGTTAGTGGTCCAAGGATGCCATCTCTGACTGAACCTGGCGAATATGCGGGAGATCGACAAATATCGTTTTCTCGACTCCCCTATCTCCCAGGCCGGCCTATTCGGCGATGCAGTCGAGAGCTTTGCCCAACAGTTCTCGGCTGCCCAGAAGCAGACGGAGGCGATCAAGCATATCCTGCCCCGGCGGCCCGCTGCTGCTTTCACCCCGTTGCTGGCTGCAGCTGCTCCGCCTGCTCGTCGCCCCCCGCAGCTTCCTCCGCCCCTGCTCAGCCTCAGCAGCGTGCACCGAGGCCACAACAAGGTGCTATCCGCAGGGGTGCGGCGCTGCCCATTCAGGCCCCTGTCAAACCAGGCAGCAAGTGCAAATGCAAGCGGCCCTGAGACGGGCAACTCAGCGATGGAGGGGACAGCTCTTCGGGAGATGGTGACCGCACCACTAACTCCCCCGGAGGAGGGCCAGGTGGAGAATCTTTTGTTTCCTTTTCGTTCCCTTCCGATTCCGTTCCTGGTACCTAAACCATCAAAAAAAAAGAGCAGTATCCACTATCTCTTGGTACCAAGAGGGCGCGGATGACGTTGTCACGCTATGCCTGGCCAGCCTCATCCCCCTCTTCTATCGCAGGGCCCGGTTCAAGGACGCCATGCCTTCTCCCGCACCCCCTGCCCAACTGTGGAGCCAGGTAGGTGTTGCACCGCACTCCCAGACCCCACTTCGGTACGTCTGTGGTTCCTCTGGTCCTGCTTGTACGGTTTCTGGGAGCCTGGCTAGCGCTCCCCAGCCCGTCTCGCTGGCTCATTCGGACCGTCAGACTCGGCTATGTGATTCAGTTCGCCCGGCGTCCCCCCAAGTTCAGGATCATCCAGTTCACCTCCGTGCTGACTAGAGATGCTCCTGTCTTACGGGCAGAAATCGCAGTCCTGCTGGGAAGGACAATAAAGAGCCGGTCCCTCCAGACGATATGAGGTCGGGGTTTTACAGCCCTTGCTTCAAGGCGGTGGGTAATGACCAATCTTGGACTTGTGAGTTTTGAACCGGGCCCTTCACAAGCTACCGTTCAAAATATTGACACAGAAATGCATTTTCGAATGTATCCGTCCCCGAGATTGGTTTTACAGCTGGTCCCTGGGGCCTACGCAAATATGCGTTTCCCCCAGTGAGCTTACTTGCACAGACACTGTGCAGAGTCAGGGAGGACGAGGAGCAGGTCCTGCTAGTTGCGTCTTACTGGCCCAACCGGACCAGGTTCCCAGAACTGATGCTCCTCGCGACAGCACCTACCTAGCGCATTCCTGAATATGAAATCTCACGGAAACTTGCGAGATCAAATGTGACTTGTGAAGAAAAACAAATGGAGGATGATCAACATCGTCAGCTGGTTCTCCTGCCATGGGTTTTGTTTTACGGGGAAAAAAAAAAGGGAGAAAAAAAGAATATGGGTGCTCTTGCGCGATCAACACAAAAAGTTGCTTGTGTGGGTACGCACAGAAGTTTTGGAAGGCCAAACAAAGTAGTTTTGCTTTCACAACGAAACACACAGCGCCTTCACGACATGACGGCGGCGGCAACAACAACAATACTACAGCGAGAAGAAAAGTTACGCCTTCTTTCTTTGCGTGAACATTTGGGCGGCGTTATGCAAATCTTCCCACATCGTGACGTAGACCTGTGGGGGCGTGTTAGAACGAGCCGTTTTAGGTAGGCGTGGCTGACTCTTATCTTTTATAAAGAATATCTCTTTGGATTTGAGACTTTAGTCTTTGCAACTTTACAGATCTTCTTTATGCACCAAGAGCTTGTAACACTCCAAAGAGAAAGGAAAAATTGAAATCGCATCATATGACCCCTTTAAGATTTGTTAAAATCCACTCAAAAGCGAACAGGCAGCCAGTGTAGTGAGCATAAAATAGGAGTGATATGCTCCCTCTTTTTAACCCCACTCAAGAGTCGAGCCGCAGCATTTTGAACCAGCTGCAAATGGGATAAAGCTGTCTGGCTAATCCCAAAATAAAGTGATTTGCAGTAGTCCAGGCTAGATGAAATAAAAACATGAATTACTTTTTCAAAATCTTTAAAAGAGAGAAAAGGCTTTGCTTTAGAAAGCAAACGCAGCTGAAAAAAGCAAGAGACAGGACCGTTTTTAACCCACATTTAACATTATCATCCTCCAAACACACACCTGCCGATCGTAGAATAATTTTCACAGTAATATGAGATTTCACGGAAACTTGCGAGATCAAATGTGACTTGTGAAGAAAAACAAATGGAGGATGATCAACATCGTCAGCTGGTTCTCCTGCCATGGGTTTTGTTTTACGGGGGAAAAAAAACAAAGGAGAAAAAACCCAAAACTGTATTAACAGTCTTCTACCAGCCAAGACTTGCTTTTAACAGGTTTTGGGTTTTAGACAACTTTGCTGACTAGTTGTTCTCAGAGGTGGAAAGTAACGAATTACATTACTCGCATTACTGTAATTGAGTAGGTTTTTTGTGTACTTCTACTTTTTAAAGTAATTTTTAAAATCTGTAATTTTACTTTTACTTAATTGTATATTTTTGAAGTATTGTACTTCGTTACATTTTAAAAAACATTAATTACTGAGTAAAAAAATAAAATAAATCGCTCCCTGGAAACTACTGCAGTAAATAATGGGTAGGAGAGAAAACTGGCGCTAAAATCACAAGAAAGATGCAGACGGACAAGACGCGTTATGGTGCAGACCCAGCTGAAAACAAAACCCCGTCGTATTCTGATGAAGTTGAACTCGAAAGGAAATGAAGTGAACCTCTGGCCATATTTAAGCTCTATTATGCAGTAAAAGCTGTGTTTTTCTAGGGAGACCAAACTAGCAGCTTATAAAATGTCGACATCAACCCTTCGCAAGCATGTAGAGATAAGATAAATACTTGCATCGTTGCATTGGTGGTTAAAATGAAGCTTTGACAGTTTAGCAAAAGGTTTTGCACAAATTAGCCAAAAAGACAGTGGTGCAGGGTGTGCGATATAGACCAATATCGTCTGCGATAATATCGTAATTGTTGTTTTAACAATGTGCGATTTGACATTACCAGTATTTTGCCAAAAACCAAACAAAACACTCCTACAGAGTGCCGTGAAGTCTAGTAGGTTAGACTAGAGTGCGCGCGCATTTAGAGTGCGTGCTTTCACTGCGTGATTCAGTCCGTTAAAATGCATTTAGAATGATCACAAAATTGAA
>NW_015636544.1:20644-21532 GCF_001515625.1 Sinocyclocheilus rhinocerous
GACAGTTTAGCAAAAGGTTTTGCACAAATTAGCCAAAAAGACAGTGGTGCAGGGTGTGCGATATAGACCAATATCGTCTGCGATAATATCGTAATTGTTGTTTTAACAATGTGCGATTTGACATTACCAGTATTTTGCCAAAAACCAAACAAAACACTCCTACAGAGTGCCGTGAAGTCTAGTAGGTTAGACTAGAGTGCGCGCGCATTTAGAGTGCGTGCTTTCACTGCGTGATTCAGTCCGTTAAAATGCATTTAGAATGATCACAAAATTGAAGATATAGGGGCAGAAAATGTATATATTTATATAATTTCATAAAGTAAATCAATATCACACGAAGAGTGCCGTTTTTTCCTTCAAAAATCAGCATGATTACATCTAGATTTTTTTTTAGAACAGTTCAATAAACGAAGTTAATTAAGAGACTTGCGGTTTAGACACCATATTGCCTGTTTTTGCTCTGTTTCGACAACAAAAATAATTCCAAAAACAGCCACCATAGCACAGTTTTGCGTCTCTGAGCAACGGTGTTTCGTTCCTGGATGAATCAACCGTTTAAATTATTCGGTTCAATCACAATGACTCACTTATTAACAGTGACTTGCTGACACCTACTACCTCTAATTTCTCATTTAAAGTTTTTTTTTATTTTTTTTTTAATAATTTCAAATGAGCATGAACATTTTATGTGTCTTATATATCAAAACATTATTTCTGCATTTGTAACTGCAGGTTAAATGCATTCATGTCCTGCATTAAACAGTGTGTAAACACATCTAAATGCCACTTCCGATGAAGCTTTTGTGTTTCCTCTGTATTGAAAAGATGAATTTTGTTGATACTGATTTAATTTGCCTGGTAACAGCCCAAATGTCTTATTATTCTAAA
>NW_015636544.1:31570-32695 GCF_001515625.1 Sinocyclocheilus rhinocerous
ACTCAGTTCCTGGAGGGCCGCAGCCCTGCAGAGTTTAGTTCCAACCCTGCTCCGACACACATACCATGTAGTTTTCAAATGAGCCTAAATGATTAGATTAGCTGGATAAGATGTGTTTTATTAGTGTTATATCTAAACTGTGCAGGGCTGTGGCCCTCCAGGAACTGAGTTTGACACCCTTGGCCTATCCCATTTTTGTCTCCCTCCCACTGTTAAAATGTAATTAAGTAATTTTTACTCTGAGTAAATTTTAAACTAGCTACTTTTTACTTGAGTAGATGATATCATTCAGTTATGGAGGGGTCAGATTAAGCTAAATGACATAATTGAAAATTTTGTCAGAACAACTGAAAGTGCATTTTAAGATCAAAAAGCAGTAATACTTAATTATTAATAGTTGCTAAATACAATAAGTGCAGAAAGCTGATCTCAGGTAATCTAGTGATGTCAGGAAATCTGAAGAGGCTAAAGCCCGGTTCAGACTACACTATTTTTTTGTCGGTTACGACAGTCACTGTGTCAAAATTAGCGATTTTGATGCCTAAAATCTTGTCGTGTTGTGAACAAGAAATATGTCAGACTACGCTGCTACCCAACCATTCATCACTTGCCATCTTTAATGACGTGCGTGCTGTCATCGATACGGCAGGACTAGACAGAAGGTGCCACGTCTGTAAACAAACAATTGCTAGCAAACAGCGTGTTTTGCCCTGTCTTGTCATGAGAAAAGCCCCAAAAAAGAAAGAAACCCTGATGGTGGACATAAATCTGGATTGCATGAAGAGGACGGTATGGACTGTCAAAGAGAACTGAGGTAAAATAGTTTTACTCTTTTTTCACTCTGTCGCCAGTCCCTCGAGAAAACATCATAAATGCAGGAGTATTATTGCCATAGCTCCACCAACATTGCGAAAATTGCTGTCTATAGCCTGTTTCCATCCAACTGGCCTTTAACTAATAAAATGGTGTGTGTGTGTGATGACGTCATCCCTAAAAAAACAAATTGTCGCATAAGTTTTGGTGTGTCGCAAAAAAAAAATGCCCTTGAGCTGTTTCTATGCATAAATTAACCTATATTGCGTAAATTATATAGGCTAGTAGCCTGTTCTTCATCCATTTGAAACA
>NW_015636545.1:0-458 GCF_001515625.1 Sinocyclocheilus rhinocerous
TAAATTGTTTTATGATTACAATTAATTACCCATACTTTTTGATTATTTTTTTTTATTTTATTTAACTGTTGGAGTCAAGAAAAATTAAAATGGAAAAAAATGAATTTGGAAAAAAATAAAAAATAAATTTGATTTCATAGGGCCATACATTGCATCTTGATCAGTTGAAAAGGAAATCAGGATAATTTTAAATAAAGAAGGGAAGCCTGTTTTTGTTCATCAGACATGAAATGTCAATGATTTTTCACTGTGAAAAATTAGGCCTAATGTAAATTTTACAATAATTAACTGGTAATTGTAGTTGTAATACTGTAAATGGTGGTTTTACAATTATATTGTAATAACAGCAAATGTATTGTAATTAATTATACAGTATTATGATAGCACTATAAATAAAAAAAATAATTAAATATTTAAAAATATATATTAAAAAGTATTTTTGGTAAATTTAATAATCA
>NW_015636546.1:0-6244 GCF_001515625.1 Sinocyclocheilus rhinocerous
TGGTTGGGGAAAAATCTGATGTGTAACATTATATTAGATCCATGCTTTACAGTAGGTCACAACATTGATCTGTCTCGATGTTAATCAAACATTAAAAGAAAACACGGAATCGTTCGCTGCTCTTGAATTAACTACAGTTTGTTTGCATCTTTGTTCTTATTTTTAATAACAAAGATAAAATAAAAAACAGCTATATTGAGATTAATAATATAGTAATTATTATTAAGAAAATAAATATGCAACGTTGCTTGGTGATTTTGCTTTGGAATCTTCAGAAAACTTTAACTCGATTTTTCTCAAAATTTACTTTGCTGACTCTATCGCCTTCAAACGGCTGTAGCTCAGTCACTTTTTGTCCGATTCCAACAAGTTACTGTAACAAGGCGACAGGGACGAGAGACGTGCGGATCCATTTGCAAAGCTTTATTCATTAGAATCGTGCGGATCCATTTGCAAAGCTTTTATTCAAAGGCGTGGTCAGAAACAGGCAAGGGTCAGACAATAGCAACAGGTATATTGAGGGCAATACACAAGAATAGTCCAGTAAACGGGCGTGGTCGATCTCCGGCAAACAATGTCCATACAGGGTTAATCCAAACACAGGCGATGGTCCAGGCGAGGGGTAATCAATATCTGAACAGGGTGAGACGAGAGGGATAATCCAGGATGCACAGGCAAGAATCAGAACACGAGAAAACAGGCAAGGCAAGACTATGACTAGACTATGGGTGGGTGTTATGTAGTGTGTGTGATTGGCTTCAGGTGAATGTGTGATTAGTGAAATGGCTGCTGGGAAATGTAGTCCGGGGTGACATGTGAAAGTCTGTGTAGTGAGAGAGTCATTAAAATGGAAGAGCGACCTTTGGTGGTAATTGGACGGAAGTCCATGAACCGGATTCGTGACAGTTACATATTATTTTAAAGGTATTTTATTGTAGAATGTGAAAATGAAGAGAACTAATTTTTGAAAATGTTCTCATTCCAACTCAATTTGCCAGCACAGGTCACAAATGAATGAAAGGCAATAATCAGCTATATGCATTCACACAAATAACTTTATTTGAATGTTTCATTGACATAGCAGGACACTGAGTTGTTAGAAAGGAAATGCATAGTGATATCATTGCGTGAACCGATGAATCGGTTTTTTGAACCGGTTCATTGAACCGAAATGTCCGAAAGAACCGGTTTGCCTAAATGAATCGGACTTTGCATCACCACTTATTAGTGTCATGTAATGTCCAATGATGAAGCTGATGATGATGAAAATGGAAATAAGGTTTATTCAAATAACACAAAATAAAAGCCACATGCGAGAGAGCGTGTAAACACGAACAATACCAGACAAAATAAAAGTGAAAACAGAGCAACATAAATACAAGGCAAACAAGGCAAGTAATGATTAACACCTGTGCTGATTAAATTAATTTTCATGACAACTAAACAGTGGCAGGAAAACTGAAAGGAATACAGGAAACTAGTGAAAACAAACTAAAAGTCCACATCCATGATAATGAAAATAACAACAGAATGACTAAAAGTCTGTGATAATTAGATCATTGTTAACTATGGAAGAACAATAATGACAAATGTCTTTGAAACAAAAAACCATGTTGAATTGCACTAACTGAAAAAAAAATGCATTGTATTATCAGTGTTTGCATTTTAATGCCTTGTATTTACAGGGCTTGCATTTTTAGAGGCTGCAATTCAACATAGTTGTATATTTAAGCTGTGGATATTTCAATTCAAAACATTTCACACACATTTTCATAATTAAAAATTCAATAACCCATATTCACCTTCCAGAGTTCACATATCTGTTTAAAAATACGATGTATAATATTCGACAGTCAATTTTTGGTCCATTTTATTTCACTTTACAGATTTGCTTCCACAAATTCAGTGGTTCAAATTCAGCAGAAAATTCAGCATTGCACACCCGGGAACTGCAGGAATAGCAGTAGAGTACCGATGCATGATCTCCATCTGCTGTTAGTCGCTCTCTGACAGGTGGCGCAAGCAGATGTTGATGACGAGTCAAAGTTGCAAGTCATTCTTTGACAAAACTGATTTGCAGAAATGGAGCAAGCGGTAAGTAGAACTTATGGTTATCAGGGCCAGTATGCGGAAAAGCTGATGAAGACTCTGTTTACATTTAATTCAACATCTTCGCTGTTACTCGTTTCCCCGGGTAGCCACATGCAGGGCCGTAGCTAGAGGATTCGGGGCCCCCTGAAAAAATATTGATGTGGGCCCCCACACCCCTCCACTAATATAATTTATTGTACAATATATGAGCATGGAGGCCCACATGTAATCTAATAGGGGTTTCTTAAAACACAAAAAAGTTCGCGCGCGTGCAAAACACACTTTTGTGCGCAGAATTGTGGCAGAGATGTAATCCCATAGAAAGACAGCTGCAGAATCTTGTGTAAGACATGTAGATGTAGTAGGGAAACTATGCAGGTCTTCTCATCAAGCTGCTGCATCTGTGGCATGAAGCAGTTTGAGTTGAGTAAATGAAATTATACTCTAATAATAATTCTTTTTTTGAATGAAATGATACTCTAAATAATATACTAAACCTGCCAGCAGGTGGCGGTAAATGTCTTTATGAGTCATTCGTTCATTCATTCGATTCGTTCAAATGGCTGATTCATTCAGGATTGAAATACATGGCTCTCTTTATGGATAGGCTATTGAATCATTGGTTCACACGATTCATTCAATACGCAGATTCATTCAGAATCTAAACACTGTTTTGCTCCCGCAACAATTCTGTTATGGCTTTAAATGCGCTGACGCACAACAATTCTGTTATGGCGTTAAAGGTGTTCTCTGCAAAATTTAGCAAAAACACATAATATTGTATTTAAAACATAACACAATATCAACTTCTTATTTACTGAACTGTTGTATAAAATCACATTTAAAGTCGTGATATTCAGGACAAAATCAGCAATCGCCTGATATTGCTCTCGCTGCTATATCGCTTATCGTATGATAGAAATATGAGACGAAAACACATACAGGGGCATTTTTTTGCACCAATATCTTGAATTTTAGGGCATAACTGCATTTATGGACTCCTACAGCACAGCACCATTCTGCACCATCTGCAGAAGGTAACATTAATACTAATAATGAAAGAAATTTTCTTCGGGACAATAAAGACTATCTACTCCCCACAAAAAAATAAAAAAATCAATCAATCAATCAATTAAAAAAATAAAGAGAAATAAATTAATTAAGATTCAAGAAAAGTTATCCTATTGGAGTTCTTTTTTTCATATTCTATTCCATTCTTCATGTGGTGTTATAAGAACACTGAGTATCACAAATATATATAAAAAAAAACACAAATACCATAGCCAAAGTTTCAAAACCATTTACTAAAACAACCTTAGTTTAGCATATGAAGTCAACCAATAGTCTATTTGTCATATTCATGTCTTTTACACTGACCTTTACACATAATTGTTACTTTTTAAATCCAACTTTTTGTCTCAAATAGCCTGTGTTTGTGAAATTTGGTTCATTTGCCCACCTCTGTATTTTAGTATCCATTGGTTGGGTGGGTGGGTTGTTATGTTATAGGCCTATTTATGGTATACATGTAGGCTATGTTGGATTTAAGGCCAACTCCAAAAAAACACTTTTGAATTGTCTACATCTACACTATATTGTAATCATCTGAACTCCAAGGGGTGTACAGATTTTGTATTGCCAATGCACATTTAATAAAAAAAAAAATTGTACTGTATGTTACTTGGTTAAACACTGCATGGGCTTACTTTAAAGGGGTTACTTTGAATTACTCTGCCAATATGAATAAATGGTAATTGTACTGTGTATTATTAGAACGGAAGAAGGAGCTTGATGAGGCCCTTGTCAACATGATTGTTAAGGACTTGCAGCCTTTTTCTATCATGGAAGATGAGGGATTTAGGGCATTTGTGAAGAAGTTGGACCCCACCTTTGTTCTGCCAAGCCGGAAAACTGTTAAGTCAATGGTCAAAGAGAAATACCAAGAGGAGAAGCAAAAGGCTATGGCACATCTACAGAACATCCCATCTGTCTGCCTCACAGCTGATATGTGGACCTCCCTCACTATGGAGTCCTATCTGGGGGTCACATGCCACTACACTGACAGCAACACAGAACTGGGCTCAGTGGTGCTGGGAGTATCAAAGTTCCCAAAATCACACACAGCTGACAACATCAAAGAGGCTTTGTCAGATCTGATATCTGACTGGGGGCTCACTGGTTCAGTTGCTGCCATGGTGACAGACAATGCGGCCAACATGGTGTCAGGAATTCAGAAGCTGGGACTATGCAATCTCCCTTGCTTTGCTCATACCATCAACCTCATTGTTAAGAGGGCAATAGAAGAAAATTAAGTGTTGGCAGACATCCGTAGCAGAGCCAGGAGAGCAGTGGCGCCTTCAGGATTTTTTTATAGGGTAGGCGAAAGGGGCCAGTTAAAATGTTAGTGTGGCACAATACAAAAAACATGTTGCATCCATAAATCTAATGGCAGACAATAATTTTTGGCGTTACCATTCATTCTGGGAGCATATAAAGTTATAGGCTTCAAAACTTCAGTATTACTATTCTCTGTATAGAGCAACATAGAAAAAAGTCGCTCTGCAATTCAACTGCATGTACCCTCATGTTTATTTGAAGTGCAAATTAATTTAAAACAAGAAAGCATAGATGTTTAACCCATCACTTCATCAAAACAATTGTTACACTGTTGCAGAGCATATACTACACAGTACACAACATGTTTATTATATGTATTTTTTTACAAAGTGTTTCGTCAATGTTCGTGTTAATTTATAAAATAAAATCATTATTCTAACAAACTCCACTCTTTCTGGTTGGGGGGGGCAATGGGGTGGCCAGTGTCATTTTAGGGGTGGCCGTGGCCCCCCCTGACCCCCTCTTGGAGCCGCCACTGCAGGAGAGTGGTGTTTTTTTTCAGGAGCAGTACTAAGGCCACTGAAAAGCTAATCCTTGCCCAAGAAAGGATGAGCAGGCAGCCCCTGAAGCTTCTCCAGGAAGTGGACACCAGGTGAAACAGCACAAATGATATGCTGCAAAGACTCATTGACCTCAGATAGCCTGTTGGTGCTGCTTTGGCTAGTTTGTCAAGCGACATCATGCCACTTTCAAGTGCTGATTTTGACATTCACATTCTGACTTTCACATTCTGAAAGCCTTGAAGTACTGGCACCCTTCAAGTATGCCACTAAAGAGCTCTCTGGGGGAGAAGAGAGTGTCAGCTTCAAACATAATCCCAATCAAGGTGGCAGAAAAAACAGCCCTTAGGGATGGCTCTTCAGCAGTACACCAACAAGCGGTGCAGTAATGTTGAATCAATCCATGTGCTTGCCCTGGCCACATTGCTAGACCCCAGATTTAAGACCCTTGGGTTTGGCAACCAGGATCATGCCCGTGAAGCTGAACGGCTGTTGATGGGTGAATGTGCTTCAATAATCCGGCTAACCAGTGAGCATGCTTCACAAGCAGAGGTATCATCATCTCAGGCAGCTCAGAATCCACCATCCTCAGATGACCTGTGGGAGCTCCTAGATAGCCGGGTCAGTGAGACACAACGGCATCATAGCTATAATGATGATGCCACCATAGAGGTCAAGAGATACATCAATGATGCCTCCCTCGAAGTGAGGACCCTCTGAAATACTAGCAGGCCCATAAAGAGTACGCCTATCTACATGCTTTGGCCAGTAAATATCTAGCCATTACAGCCACATCTGTTTCATGTGAACGAATATTTTCTAAAACTGGGGATGTAATTAGTAAAAAAAAAGGAGCCGCTTAAGCTCCAGCACAGCAGAACAAATAATATTCTTGAATAAAAATATGTAGTTGTATTTGTGCATTTGTGTTTTTTAACTATGTGCATGTTTGTTGTTTTGTAAGGAACACACAAAAATGGTGCAATGAAAAATCACATAGGCCTAATTTATTAATTAAAAATAATAATAATTCCTTAATTTATATAGCGCTTTTCTCGGCACTCAAAGTGCTTTACATAGGGGGGAATCTCCTCAACCAACACCAGTGTGCAGCATCCACCTGGATGATGCGACGGCAGCCATATTGCGCCAGAACACCCACCACACACCAGCTTATTGGTGGAGAGGAGACAGTCATCAGATATGGGGATGGTTAGGAGGCCATGATGGTCAGAGGCCAATGGGCGAATTTGGCC
>NW_015636546.1:13113-13935 GCF_001515625.1 Sinocyclocheilus rhinocerous
TCTGAAACGCCTTTGGAGTCGGCTGATGGTAGAGGAATGAACATTCAATTTACGGGCAACAGCTCTGGTGGACATTCCTGCAGTCAGTATGCCAATTGCACGCTCCCTCAAAATTTGCGACATCTGTGGCATTGTGCTGTGATAAAACTGCACATTTTATAGTGGCCTTTTATTGTGGCCAGCCTAAGGCACACCTTTGCAATAATCATGCTGTCTAATCAGCATCTTGATATGCCACACCTGTGAGGTGGATGGATTATCTCGGCAAAGGAGAAGTGCTCACTAACACAGATTTAGACAGATTTGTGAACAATATTTGAGAGAAATAGGCCTTTTGTGTACATAGAAAAAGTCTTAGATATTTGAGTTCAGCTCATGAAAACTGGGGGCAAAAACAAAAGTGTTGCGTTTATAATTTTGTTCAGTGTATATATTATTTGAGTTATGCTGATGCCACCATACAGGTTAAGAGATATATCAATGAGGCATACCTCCCTCGAGGACCCACAAAATGTACACCCATCTACATACTTTGGCCAGTAAATATCTAGCCATTACAGCCACATCTGTTTCATGTGAACGAATATTTTCTAAAACTGGGGATGTAATTAGTAAAAAAAAAGGAGCCGCTTAAGCTCCAGCACAGCAGAACAAATAATATTCTTGAATAAAAATATGTAGTTGTATTTGTGCATTTGTGTTTTTTAACTATGTGCATGTTTGTTGTTTTGTAAGGAACACACAAAAATGGTGCAATGAAAAATCACATAGGCCTAATTTATTAATTAAAAATAATAATAATTCCTTAATTTATATAGCGCT
>NW_015636547.1:0-1807 GCF_001515625.1 Sinocyclocheilus rhinocerous
TACATTGTAGCAAAGTGTCATTTCTTCAGTGTTGTCCCATGAAAACATATAATACAATATTTACAAAAATGTGAGGGTTGTACTCACTTCTGTGAGATACTGTAGGTCTTATAAAGTGAAATGATCATTCTCTGAAAGACACTGAACATTATTCACAACATTGTTACCTGTAATCCATAGCCTCATGCAAACAGGAAGTCTGATTCTTTTCTGCAAACCGGTTCTTTTGGACAGTTCGTTTCTGGTTCAATGAACTGATTCTCCAGTTTGTTTTCATATTTAAACAATGACGTAACGTATACACAATTACATTATTAAAGCTCCCAATAATGATGTGAAACATATGTTTTACATATCTAAAGCATATAAAATGAATATAGTCTTAAACAACCCCCCTTTTTACATAAACCAGTGGTTCTCAAACTTTTTTGGGCCAGCGCCCCCCCACCCATTATTCAGGTACCTCATCGCCCCCCATCAAATAAAAAGTAGTCTAATTGTCTTCACAGACTATCGAAGTTGATTATTATTTTGTGTTTATAATGAGGACTGGTATTATATTTACAGTAGCATTAAAATGTATGGGGTCATTACTTTTTTAAAGAAATTACTTTATAATTCAAGGATCCATTAAATTATTGAAAAAAATGAAATGACAGTGAAATACATTTTTAAAATAGATTATTTGAAAATAAGTGCAATAACATTTATTTACAGAGTTCTTAAGCATGTTGGTGAATTTCATTGCTAAATAATTGGTGACGTTGTTGCCCCAAATTTAAAAAGACTTGATAAAAATCCCTGTTTAGAATATATCCACAGGGGCATTTTTACAGAAGAGATTTTAGTTTGTTCTTCCGTTCCTGGCAAAGTGAGTGGAATGGAAGGGCGTGATTTTTCACTGGAGCGAGGAGTGGATTTTTTTTTTTTAAGTCGGAGGGTCATCGTTTTCAGTCACTCCGAGAGCGCTCCATTACCGCTCTATCACAAGCACAATTAATGCCAACAGCCCATAATATAACTGCATTTTATCAAGAATTCACGCATTAAACATCATTAGCTAGTTTGACAGATATGTGGATCACTCAAATCACCCCTGATTATAACCCAGGTGAGGGTTATAATGACGGCGATGGACAAGTGCAGGAGGTTATATCTCAAGCATGTTTGTTTGTAGCATGTGGACAATCAAAACTGACTGGGTGAATTCACATTCACATTCACACAACAGTTTATTGTACAGGTAGCTAATCTCTGCTCTAAACTAATGTGCTGCTACACTGCACGCACGCACAACACACAAGCTCGCACATTACGTACAGATCGCGTGCACATAGAAACATTCAGGAGTGCAGAAAATTGTCAACACTGTCCTGTGATTTATCATGTATCAGCTTTCAGTGAAAAATAATAGGCTAATATTTATCTCTTAGTTTTAGCAAATACCCTGTTTTTGAGAATATATTGAATTTCTTTTTTTTTTCTGACATAGAGTACATAGTCATTTTGGTCTGTAAATACCACATTTATACACGCAAATGGAAGAAACGTAAACCCTCCTTTACTATATTACATGATTTTGTGAGAATATTTCAAAGTTTGCTTACAATTACTTAAAAGAAAACCAAGTAATAAGATGGGAAAAAATATGCTCCTCATTTTCAAAACTATTTTAGTGCTTTCCTGATTTATATCTTCGTTAGTCCAATACATTTCAAATCTTGCTTTTTTGACAGTGTGGTGTGCCAGCTATAATAATAATAAGAAATGTTTTTTGAGCAGCAATCAGCATGATTTCTGAAGGATC
>NW_015636548.1:0-217 GCF_001515625.1 Sinocyclocheilus rhinocerous
TATATAATACAGTATATACATAAACAGAATGTATATACATAAACAAATTTTTTGCAATGATAATGATAATGATAATATAATGCAATGATTGAGAGATGAAGAAATAAAGGCTCCTCAGAAGATGTGAGATGTTCTGGAGGCTTGTGAAGATCATTCCTCCGCTGAGGAACAGTGAAAGTAAAGCTTCTGGAAACAAACGCTCCTCAAAAGATCCTGA
>NW_015636548.1:300-997 GCF_001515625.1 Sinocyclocheilus rhinocerous
AAAGCTGAGCTGCTTCAGTCCAGTAAGTGTTCATCTGGAGATATTACTGCAGTTATTCTGACCTTTACTTGATCAAAATCAGTCAAGATTTGATAGAAAAAAGACGTGAAGCACAAGAAGCTGGATGTTTCTACAAGAGCTACACTAAAAGAGCTTTTACTGGATAAAAACCCTAAACTATCAACAGTGTTGGGAAGGTTACTTTGGAAATGTAACAGGTTATAGATTACAAGTTACTCAATTTAAAATGTAACAAGTAGTGTAACTATTTCAATTACTTCATTAAAGTAATGTAACTGATTACATTTGATTACTTTTTAAATACTTTTCTAAAGTTCTAATGTTTTCAACTGTTAATCACATTAACAATTAAAGCAAGCAGGGTTAACCTTAATATCAGACTTACAAAATACTTCATCACTTGAATTAAGATTATAATAATTGAATTTTTTCAAAATCCTTCATCACTTGAATTAAGGTTATAATCATTTAATTTCAAAGCACGGCCACCACAAGATTTTAGCACTGCCTTTTACTTTGAGATCTTTCTGAGGTTAAATACAGATTTAATATCATAACAAGAAATCGTTTATAGCTATGATACTGTTTTTGAAATAAAATCTTTGCATAGCTATGACAGATAACACTGCCGTCTAACAATGCCTTGGAAAAAAACTGTTAATCTTAAAAAATAAAG
>NW_015636549.1:0-614 GCF_001515625.1 Sinocyclocheilus rhinocerous
TAAAACAACAGAATTTCATAGAAATACAGCTGCAACATACTTTGCGTGTGTGCTTAAGAATATATGCTTCTGGTGTTATTTCGAAGCCAATGAGCCATTATTTGGAACCTCAATGAAATAGATTTAAAAATATGTGAGCGGAAACGCAGAAAGAACTGCTTTGAAAGAACTAGAAGAAATAACTGCTACCATACTTTACAAGTGAGAGGAAACATGCAATATGGATGCAGACAAACTCATGAAGACTGTACTATCATTCTTTATAACTAAGAGTAACAAAGACAAAATCATTTAATAGAAAAAAAAAATGTTGTACGTTAAATGTTAAGTTTATAATATGCATAGTTGATCGCTAAATTTAGGGGCTGTGTGCGCTATTGGCCTACAGACTGATTTACAACACGTGAATTCATTTATTTATCCTGAAAGAAATGAAAGTGACATGAGTGCCTGGTGAAGAGGGAGAAAAATCGAGTAGCCTATATTTTATAGTTATATATACAATACTCATTTTGTGAAAGAAACACTTCTTCAAATTATATTTTAAATTATCACTAGGCCTATTGTCGCTTGCCCACTCCAGTCAGTAGGCCTATTGTGCATTTTTTCCCCAA
>NW_015636549.1:802-995 GCF_001515625.1 Sinocyclocheilus rhinocerous
CTTTAAAAATAAGCAGGTTTACATTTTAACCCATCATTTTGATCCTGGATTTAAGTTAGGCTATAGCCTATTTAGGATTAACTTTAATCCAGTTGCACCATAAATGTAAACTCAGATTTCAATCTCGATTATGGATTAACTTGAAACGTAATGGAGGTTTAAATAAAACAAAATGCACATGAAATTAAAATAT
>NW_015636550.1:0-4990 GCF_001515625.1 Sinocyclocheilus rhinocerous
ACTCTCTCTCTCACACACACACACACACACACACACTCTTTCACACACACATACTTGTTTTTGCTACATTGTGGGGACTCTTGACTAGGAGGTTACATGTGGGGACAGCAATTTCTAAATACAATAAAGCCTTAATTTTAAGTCAGAGGTGTCAGGAGGAATTTTTGATCCAAAAAAATCTAAAGTTTAGAAAGTTTCATTTTTGTCCGGTTTTTCTATTCTGGTGGGGACGTCGCTATTGTGTCTTACCACAAACCACCACTGGGTGTCACTATTATGAATTATCTATAGATTATCTATTTTTATACAATTATAAGCCATTAAAAGATTAACAAAAATTAAATTTAGATAATCATTAAAGATATGTTTAAAAGAGAGAATTGTGTCTGTATTTTTATTTTATCTTGCCTTTCACTAATTCCCATCAACTGTATTTGAATAGACCATTTCTGGGGATGTAAACAGTGAAAAAAGCCTTACCTCACCTGTTTAACACATCTAATTTTCTTCAGTTTTGAGAATCTGAAAAGGCAAGTCAAGTTGTATGACAAGCAGGAAATGTTCACGGAGCACTGACACCATGGGTATCATGGTCTTTGCTAAATAACGATGATCTGTGCATACTGGAATCCACTCTCAATTAAAACACCACATGCCTGGCATTCATACTGCTATATATTTCTATAAATACTAGGCTTGTAACAGTACACAAAACTCTGGAGTAGATGAATAGAGAAAATGCATCACTTTTTTATTCAATAGTCAATACTACTTTTTAAATATGCAACAGGCTGCATATGAATAAAAATGTGCAACTTCAGCTTCATCAATGTACACAATAACACTTTTTTAACTTGTCAGTGTGTTAACTTGAAAGTTTTATTAATGTACTGAAATTCGTCTTGTAAGCAAACACATTTTGAACGTGTTGCCTTCAACAAACAGAAAAAAAATATCTAGGTAAAGGCCCTTTCACCTTTGCTTTTACATTTTTTGCATTAAGAAACCAATATGAACTTGTTGCCTTCAAACACATAGTTGGAAACAACATCTAGGTAAAGGCCCTTTCACCTTTTCTGTTACATTTTTTGCTTTAAGGAATCAATACGATTCTTAACATAAAATTTCACCGCCTCCCAACTTCTCTGTTGAAGTGCTGCTGGGGAGCTTTCAATGCACTCCATACACTGAGCTTTCCCAGGAACCTTTCCTGACCTGATGCAGTCCATCAGAGTTTCCTCCACAGCCTCAATCTCCTCTGTAGACCACTTTCTCCGTGAGTTCTGGGAAGATCCTGAATAAAATAAGAGGAATTAGTCATTGTGATCGAGTTAAAAGTGACTCATAACAAAAATATTTAAAAAAAACACACGGTCTTCAGTTTGTCTTTCATTGTTTTACAGTTTTATACACACATTTGTGCTGCGTTTGCGCTGCGTTTCCCTATGCTAAAATCTAGTTAGCATGGTTCAAATCTGTAAATTCTGGCACGTTTACATGCATGTCACCTAGTAACAATGGGAACAAAAATGCTGGTAATTCAGTCAATATCTAAGATATGTGCTGGACCTGGGACAAAAATGGACCAAGTCAAAAATGACAAAATATTTCAGTATGTCTTGATTAATATGTCTTAATCATAAATTATTGTATGGGAAATTGGTGAAGTGAACTTTGTATTGGAGAACCTTTCCCTTTCTTTTCATGTTTAAGCCTTCAGTAGCTAAACATTTTAGATACAGGCCTGAAATAGGTTTTGCTCATTAAAAGCTGCACATATTCTCGAATCATATTGGCCTGGGGTGACCAACAGCAACAGATCTAAAAAATAAAATCATAAGGGATTTTGTAAATGTTTTTTATCCAATTCTGACATCTCTAGTTGCACTGCAGTTTATAGCAGTTTTGTTGATACTTTAATTAGAGCCATTCACATTTCAATCATACCCCAACACACCCCACAGTGTTTCCTTCTTGACAAATTGTGCCACATAATGTAGGGCCCTATGATTTCCGCGATGCAGAAAATGCAGATGGAATCACGCAATCCAGTCATAAAAACGGAATTTACTGTATAATGTGGAATTTGAGCGGAGGAAGATGATGAGAAGATGAGATGCAGAATTTGCCAACGTTTGGATGGATCAAAAAGTAGGTCAGTAAAGTTAAATCAAAATGCGATATGGACTAGTGTCTGTGAATATTAAGCCGCAAAAATACTATTTAGATATGAATCCTAAATGTTCTGCTTGTCTCTGTGTGAATGAATAGCACAGGCGCGTGGTTTCGTTTACTACACACATACTGAAGCGCAGCTGACGCTAGGGATGGTCGTATCGATCCGAAGTATCGATATATCGATACTGACGCGAGTATCGAAAGTATCGATACTCAAACAAAAAATATCGATACTAAGGTGCGTTTTATTTACCAGTGGTTTTGTTTATTTAACAAAAATAATAATAATAATAATGCGTACAATATGCATTGAATTGGACGAATAACCTTTGTTAGCGAATAATTGTGTAGGATAGAACTATTTTCCTGCTCATCTGAACACACGCAAATGTTGCAAGACAGAACCAATCAATCACAGAGAGCATTCACTCACTGCTGACAGTGCATTCAAACAGGGCTGCGTTTCCCAAAAGTATCATAAAAAAGCATTAAAGCTTTTGGGAATGGCAGCCCTGAACAATGCTTATCAGAGAACAGAAATAAAAACATAAATGTTTGAGTTATTTCACAATAAACAAATTGAAATTGTAGCCTACATAGTTTGTGCAATTACAATTATTTAAATTGAACGTTGAAAGATAATATTGATCATGTTCTATTCTGTAATGTTAATAGAAATCATACACTGTCAGAATAAAAAGGTTGCATTTTATGCATGCAACAGCCATTCACTGGCAGTCCCTAATGGCAGTACAAAATATTGCACTAAATCAAAAGTTCAAATGTTACAAATAAGTTAGAATATTAATGTTGTAATACTGGTAGCACTAATATAAAAATGTGATGATATATGTTACAAAAAAGTAACAATTTTGAAATACGTTGATGGTTGCATTTTTTTGTATTTGGTCTCAGTATTCCTATCAATGTTGTATAAGGGTTTTTTATACATAATAGTAACCCTAGAATGTGATCAAACAGTTTAAAATAGCTGGGCTAAGATATATAACAATTTTTAAGACTGCAGAAATATGTTAATTCAGTATACACATTATCCCACCGGTTACAATTGTGACTGACCATAAAATAAAAATTTTCACACACTTTTCCAAAAAAAAACGTTGAAAATTATTGATTATTTCAAAGGGTTACTAATGACACATCATTTGGATATTTTCATGTCTGGGAAAAATTTGGGATTAAACGGGTTAAAATGCGTTTTAAACAAAGTTAAGTGGTTTTCATTACCCATTTTACTCTTAGTAATTTAATAATTTAATACATTTCATAATTTAAAAGTTTAGTGCAGAAGTATCGAATCGGTAACGATATCGACGATATTGCCTTGAAAAATATCGGTATCGTATCGAAAACAAAATAAGGGGTATCGCCCATCCCAAGCTGATGCTAACAGCATTTCTGCCTCTGCTGCCTCAATATATGAGCACATGAACAAATAAACATAACCTCTAGAACTTCTCTGAGAGTCTCTTCGTGAGCATTTGACCGTTTCATTTGGTAGAAAACTATCATCATATCATATATAAACAGAAACCTAAAGGTCTTTACAGCAACCCGTCAAAATAAAAGGTTGGTTTAACTTGAAGAAACCGTGACAGAAATATTACTTCATGTAATGATAGTACTACTACTACTACTAATACAATTATTATTAAAACATTTTGTGTGTGCAGATTCCTATTGAAATTACTTGATTTTGACTGAACTTTCACAGAAAAATGGAAAGTGTGACATATTTCATAAGACATTTGAAAAACAGCTTACTCTTTGTTGTGTGTGGTTCCTCCAAGTCCTTGCCATTCAGCTGCAGTTGTTTATCATTCTTGCCTGTTATAAACATATGAGCACAACTGAGAAGACTTTCAATATCTGCAATATTCAGTAATGGCATAGAATACTGACTAAATGTTTACCAGTAATTGTGTCACACATGTATTTAACAAAGATTAACAGGTGAAACAACAACAAAAAAGCATCTTTTCACTTCCTTCTCTTCTCAGGATATAAAAATATTAGGGGTGTAATGATTCACTCGTTTTCTCGACGCATCGATTACAAACCCTGACGATGCATATGCATCGATCTTGAAACATGATTTTTGAATCGTGAATCGCCGATTTCGGACAGTAACTGATTTAAAACGCTAAGAATCGAATGAATCGCGATTTCTATAGTGATTCAATGCTTTCAAAATATATACACATGAAATGACTACAAGCAGGAATTAATGGAGATCTTGAACAGTGTTCGTGCCTCGCATCTCTCCTTCACACGCTCCACTATTTCCCACCTGTGACTGTCACAGGATTGCGCTCGCGCAGCTGATGTGTGATGAACTCTCCTGAGGACTCGTGGCCAGTAATGCTAAAGTGAAGTAGTTTTACTTTTCTGTAGTTTTTCAATGGCTCTCGGCATCTTACCGACGCTCAACACACCTGCCTGGAAGTTTCAAGTGTACCTAGTAAGACCTTGATTAGCTGGTTCAGGTGTGTTTAATTGGGGTTGGAGCTAAACTCTGCAGGACACCGGCCCTCCAGGACCGAGTCTGGTGACCCCTGGTCTAAAGCATACACAGTTCCATTGAATGATAAATGTGTTTTAACAATGTTGTTAAACCGAATGTATGAAGGAAACTGTTAAAATAACCACAGCATTAATAACAACAAGCTATAAGAGTGTGAGGTTTATCTGATAATCAGATGCATGAAAGTAGCGTTCGTTGCTATAGCAACCAGACATCGGCACGTTTTCTTTCAGAATCATCATTCGCCGATGGAGAGGAAAAGTTAAA
>NW_015636550.1:5223-5633 GCF_001515625.1 Sinocyclocheilus rhinocerous
GCGCTCATAGAACATAAGACGTGCCAGGCTATATCTGTAGCTAAACTTAATAAAAAGCAGAATGAACTGATGAAACGTTAAGACAATAAACACAATAAATACAATTTATGAATGATGCAGTGCTAATTTACATATCATTTATTACAGTACAGAAGCTATAAAGTATATTTTCTACCTTATTCTGTGCAGAAAATTGAAATAATTGTTTGTAGTATATAAAACGATCATAAAATTGCCATTAGGAAAAATTATAGATTACAAATGATTGATTATTGTCCAGCAGTGTATTTGATTACTTATAGCAAATTCAAAGTAAGAGATAAGAAAATAATTCCTTGTAAAAAAAAAAAAAAAGAATAATACATAAAATTATTGTATTTGACATTTCTGTCACTTCTGAAATGATGGCT
>NW_015636550.1:5677-9132 GCF_001515625.1 Sinocyclocheilus rhinocerous
ACCATAAAGGCTGCTGTGTAATTTGCCCCCTGACTAAGCATTTAAAGAATTTAGGGGAAGCATTTAAATAATCCTGTGAATGCACTTAAATAATGCAGAATCTAATCGTTAATCGAATCGAATTTAATTTAATTGTGAATCGAATTGTTCTGAATTTGCAAAAATCGTTCTTGAATCGAATTGAAAACCTGTGAATTGATTCGAAGTCTACCCAAAGATTCACAGCCCTAAAAAATATAGTATAGCATGTATAGGATATAAAAATAATAAAAGCAAGTGAAAGGCATGCAAATCATAAAAGCACCGCACAGAATGCACTCTTTACAAGTACAACAATATCAGAAGTTTTCTTAATCCTTTTTAGTTTAAATCGTATTACCTTTGGCTGCTTGTTGATTTTTGTGTTGTCCAACTCCAGCAGTGGACTTCTTTGATTTGTCTGGACACATAAAAGATTATTCAATAACAACTCCTAAATATCAGCAAGCACACTCAATTTTTTTCTTCTAGTAATATTCAGCCTTTTCTAGCTTTCCCATCATTCCCTTTCAGACTGTTGTGAATTAAATTAGATTAGTAATAGTGAGAATGTTTAATATAATGTTTAATTGTTTTCCAATAATGTCAGCAGTAACAGTTTAAATAATCATTTATTGTCCTGTACACTTTCAGAATATGTTGCCCATAATGCTTTGCTAGACTGAGAGCATGCTGGAAGGATGAGAATAGTGAACGACTCAATACATGTGTGCACTGCACAAGTGAATTCCTTCTTGTATAACACTGCACAAAACTACAGTAAACAGCTCTTTTGTTTTTAATTCAAGTGGTCACTGGTCATTATTGCCTGCTAAGCAAAGAAGACACAACACAGACTACACACCTGCTGAAGGTGAAGGTGAAGGTGAAGCATCATCTTCAGTCATTTCTTTCTCGTTCTCAGAGTCTGATCCATCACTGTCCATCAGTACTCTCTCTGGAAAACACAGCAACCACACAAACTAAATAATTAGGTAGCAAACTCAAGATTTTTTAAACAGCTACATTCAACAGATGTCTATAACCAACAGTGGTGTTCCTGCTGATCATAAAATGGCATTTGAGATTTTTCAATCATCTGCCAAAAAAAACTATGGTGGAAAATGTGTAAATGAGTTTACTTAGTTATTTACTCATGGCTGTTTTACCATGTGGATAAATCTGGATCTCATCGAGGTTCTTTCCTTTGAATTCAGATAGCTGTCCTCGTTCTATTTATTCTAGTAAGAATTTTACTGATCTTGGCCAGCTGTAATGTACCTTCAGGTAGCCGATAGTACTGCCGATGCACCCTGATGTCGTGCCCTAGGAAGTCAGCAAGGTCATCCATCTCATTGTCCTTTAAGTTGAGGACCTTGGACATGGTGGCCATGTGCTTCCTCAGTCTGGTGGAGGATAACGCCGCTGGGTGTTTGGCTCCACAGCTTCGAGCGATCTGACGAATAACATCTGATCCTCTGAAGTGACTGAGTGCTTGTGGTCTTCCAAACATGAACACGTTCTCATCGAGCACATCACAGTCACGGCGAGTCTTGACAAGTAACTCCATCGATGTCACCATATCTGGTGTGAGAAGAATGGGGACCTTTAGTCCACGTTTGCCTCTTATTGCAATTCTCTGGAAGTACTTGCAAAGTGACCTCTCAAGGTCAGATAAAGCGAGCTCTACATCTGGAGTCGATGAGGTGTCCCTCAATATAAAAGCATTAAGGGACATCTTGGATACCTCTCCTTCCCTTCTACGATTAAAAAGTATCACCTGACAGAGAGTCACCTTTGCAAGTTCTGCCCAGTGCTTGATACTTGTTTCTTCCTCAAGTTTTGTTTGATACTCCTTACTCTGGCTGTCAAGATACTGGTGTATTTTTTTCACGTCTTCAGCAAAAGGAAGAAGTTGTGGAGAGTTCCATTTTGCTTCACTCAAATTCCGGAGGGCCTGGGACGACACACACTCACTCCATTTAGTGTCGCAGATCTGTTTAAAGGCCTGCACATTGCTAAGGGCATTCTTATCACCGGACATCATTGCCTCACATTCAATAACGTTAGCCATCTTCTTGAGGTTGTGCCCTAACTTCAGGGCTAAAGATGGTGCTTTGTACGTGCTCGTTTCCTCATTCAAGCCAGCCACACTGTGAACCGCTTCGATGACATGAGGGAAATTAGCCGGGATGAAGAAATCTGACACCTCCTTCAACTTGCCCTTCTGTCTTCCTTGGAGGACTAGGCGCCCTGTCTCACGCATCTTTTGTCGGATATATTCATGTTTTGTGACATCATGGCCATGCTTATTAAAGAGATGTTGCCCTAATTTTAATATGATTTTCTCTTTGCGGACAACATTTGTTACCTCATCCTCATGCATTTCAAACACCATTTTCCAAAATCGTGCGTTCACACTGTCTGGAACTGGTTCAGCAAACGCGCAAAGAGACGGAACTCGAGTTTTTCCTGGCTTCATTCCTTTGACTTTCTGGCTTAGGTGGCATCTCTGCATGTGCCTCCATAATGATTTCCTCTTCAGGTACGCCGCACAGTTTACGCAGTGCAAGTAATCACCTGCTCTTACTGGAGCAATGGATTGCTGTCGGGGTATCACCATTCCTGTTCCTTCTTTAAGCACTTGAGCATTATGACAACGGTTCCCTTTATTTCTCAAAAAACTCAGCTGCAGTCTTCGCTCTTTAGAGCCTTTCGGAAATGCAACGGCTCTTGCCACCTCTGGCATATCTCTGTGCTTTGATTCTAAATGGCGTGCCATTTTACTGAATGGTTTGCTGCAGAACAAGCAGTAATACTTTTTGTTGTACAGTCTTCCTCCATCGGTTTTCTTGTTCAGCATCATGACCCTCACATCAGAATGATCAGGTGAAGACGATTCTCTGCTGTCATGTTCATCAGATGAAGAGGATTCTTTGGTGTTGTTTTTGTCCAATGAAGAGGATTCTTTGATGCCACTGTTAGCGAAGGAACTGGAACGTGTCACACGCCTTCTTTTACATGGTCGAGATCTTGATGTTTTTGACTTAACCTTTCCTTTCTTATGCTGTTTGACATTTTTTGCTAAACCCTCTTCCTCTGCTGAACTGTTACGGTCTGATTCTTCCTCTGTCTCCGGTATATACTCATTAGGGATGCACCGATACAGATACTGGTCTCCTGTACTCGTACTCGTACTCGTACTCGTTAAAATGCCCCGATACCAAACACCGATACCACACAGCATGTGATAAGTGCCACATTCAAACAAAGGAACACCCACAACAGAACAACAGACAGCAGAAAGGAGTTAAGGATGTCTACTACGAAGTATATGTATGCAATGAATATAATGTTAAACATTCAGTATTAACGCCTGTATAGCTGATGTGCGCGAGCTGATAAGCAAAGCACGCTGAGTGGATTGAGCGCGCGGC
>NW_015636550.1:9344-11038 GCF_001515625.1 Sinocyclocheilus rhinocerous
AAAAATATTGGTATCGGTACTCGGTATCGGCAAGTACCAAAAATAAAAGAATCGGTATCGGGCGAGTACTGGAAAAAGTGGTATCGGTGCATCCCTAATACTCATCCTCGCTGAGCTCTGAACTTGACAGAGATTCTTCTGCTGCATATTCAAGCATTTTTCTGTTAAGCTGTGAATAAAAGCTACGAGTTAGAAGTCTTGATCAGAAATGCCAACGCCGACAACATATTAAAACTATGAAGGCCTGTCCAAAGTGAAAGATTCAGTGTGCAGGTTAATAAATATCAGTGCAACTTTTAATTTCCAGGCTGTACTAGCAAGAGAAGTAGTAGTGGCAGTACTAGTAGTAGTAGCATGAGTGCTGCATGAATATAATCATAAAATCATAATCATTGCCAAACGCAGAACTACCGACCTGTACACAATTTGACATCATAGTACACTGGTACACTTTGTCATTGTAAACTACACAACAAATTGGTGCCGCCTTTGTGATGATGTACATGCAGTGCGTCTAACTGCAAGAGCTGGGGGTCTCACCTACTAAACAGCAAAAGAAGAGACTAACTAATCATTATGCTCTGAATGCCAATTAAAAAATTTATCAAGTAAAAAAATGTTCAGTGTCCAATGCAAAGTGGTGCAATTTGGAATTTAAAAATTTTGCCCAAAGTTGGCAGGTCTGAAAATGGATTGCGGTACAACAATTACTTTAATATTAATTGTTTTTTTTAACATTGGAATTAAAAAACACTTTTGTATTTTTTGTATCCTTTGTCATATGTGCAGGAAAGGGACACTTTTCATTTAAGGGTCAAAGACGTAAAAGGGTTTAAGCATAAAAACAATAAGTGTAATACTGCTTTAAATTGTTGTTGTTTTTCCCCCAAAAAATTTAAAAGTTTTCTGTTTTTCTGAGCAAAAAATAAATATCATACATTTTTCCCTGATTTACAGAAGAGACCCACTAAAATGTCATTCAGTGTAACAATCTTGTCAGGCATATTTACAACAAAAATCAATTTATGACATATTAAAAGACTAATTACTTTCACCCCAAATACTAATTAGTTTCTATTCTAAAATTCGCCACTATCCTAGGTTTTGCCCATTGGTCAGTAAGATTTTTTTACTCATTTAAAACACAATAAAATTTAATATGCTCCGAAGAGACTAACTAATCATTATGTTCTGAATGCAAATTAAAAAATGTATCAAGTAAAAAAATGTGTCCAATGCAAAGTGGTGCAATTTGGTATTTAAAAATTTTGCCCAAAGTTGGCAGGTCTGAAAATGGATTGCAGTACAACAATTACTTTAATATCAATTTTTTTTTTTTTTACATTGGAATGAAAAAACACTTGTATTTTTTGTATCCTTTGTCATATGTGCAGGAAAGGGACACTTTTCATATAAGGGTCAAAGACGAAAAAGGGTTTAAGCATAAAAGCAATATGTGTAATACTGCTTTAAATTGTTGTTATTTTCCCCCCCAAAAAATGTAAAAGTTTTCTGTTTAAGTAGTGATACCCGGGACATTATGTCAACTTGATTGATGGCTTTGACCTTTGTGACCTTTCCCCCTCCCCCACGCGGCCCCTCCCCCACATAGTGACCACCCACGTTGCGACCACCCATGTTGTGTTGACCCCGGTGACCTATCCAGATGTGAAAACCGGCATATGTGAAATTCC
>NW_015636550.1:26431-36578 GCF_001515625.1 Sinocyclocheilus rhinocerous
TGTTTAATTTAATTGCAATTTTGTTTTTTTGAGCAAAAAATAAATATCATACATTTTCCCGATTTACAGAAGAGACCCACTAATATGTCATTCAGTGTAACAATCTTGTCAGGCATATTTACAACAAAAATCAATTTATGACACATTAAAAGACTAATTACTTTCACCCCAAATACTAATTAGTTGTAATTTTACATTTTTAAAATTCGCCACTATCGAATGACATAAAAAGATCACATAAAATCACTTTTGTAAATTTCTTTCGATTCTTTCGATCTTAACATCTTTGACCCATAAATATGTTAAGAAGTTCAAATAAACTTACGATTACACTGTCAGTTCTTCTGAGCTCAGGTACACTCATGTCCGTGTCTGGAGTAGGGTCAAGGGTCATGGTACCATCACTATCACCAGAGCACTGATGTACTTTCTGAAAAATGAGCAGAAAAATAGACTCAAATTCGCATTTTTTACTGCAATTCATTTTAGCTTGGAAAGCTGTTTTAGCTGTGCTTAAAACTGGACTGTCTGACATATTCAGTTCGTACAATGTTAACCAAAAAATTATCTGCTTTCTCCTTGTACAACACAGATCTCATCAACATTCTTGAAAACAGACGGTTACCAGAACTCCCCAACATGTTAACTGGACTGTCTGACATATTCAGTTCGTACAATGTTAACCAAAAAATTATCTGCTTTCTCCTTGTACAACACAGATCTCATCAACATTCTTGAAAACAGACGGTTACCAGAACTCCCCAACATGTTTTTAAATCAAAACAAGTAAGAAAGTAGAAATCAGCAAGCAGTCTATTAAAGCTTTATTTTGGGTGTCCCGTGGCTCACTGTCCAGGGTGCCTACTATGTCTGAATCTAACACAGGCCCTCTACTGTAAGGTGTTTTTCTGGCAGGGTTCAGGTGGTTGCCTGACACAAACAGACTGGCTTTTGTAATGGTTTGGGAGAGTTGAGGTGTTGAGAAATCCAGACCTGCCTACCTTTGTCTTCTGTTCAGGACCATCTGTCACAGCATCCACTGTAAAATAATTCACAGAAGACAAAAATGTTGTTTAGGTTCAAAATGAACAACGCGAACTTGAGGCTGTTCAAACTTTAGTAAAATATTTTCCCATTTTGTTTCCTCCTACTAGTTCTAGGCTTAAACCCCAAGAGAAATCTCAGTATGGAATAACAAAAGACTAACTAATAGACTTTACACATTCTTACAGTTAAGTAATCATATTTGTGTCCAGTTACTGTTAAAAGTACTGCATCATTATTAACATGTCAGAGTTTAGGGACAATTGCCCAATTTTATTTTGAACTTTAGAGAAGCCATTAGAAGTACATTTTCACCAAAAATGAACGCATGAAAAAATAAAAATGTAATGTTTCAGAAAGGTTTTTTTTTTACAATAACATCATATGTTATTATATAATATGATATATAATAATCATATGTCTAGTACTTTTATACTGTTTAATGCTACCATACCAAATATTCTGTCATTTGAAAGCGTTTCAAATATTAAAAAAAAGCACACATATTGAATTGGTTTTTTAAATGTACATTTTCACTAAAAGCAGCAGATATAATTAGCTACTTGCCTTACTTTCTACAGATGATCTGTTTTCTTTTTTAATAAACCCGTAAAGAAAATGTATGATCAAGTTATAACAAAAAATGTAAGTTTACATAAATTAACCTTAGATTGTGCTAATTACTGGAAACATCCCTTAACTACTCTGTGATAATGTAGTGGGGCCTTGAGACTTCCATTTAAACTGACCAGTAATTAATTACAAAATTATTTACCTATAAACAAAAGATGGCAGATTGAAAGCGTATGTCATGCACATCCACGAACTTGGCACAGAAGAGGGCTGTTGCAGGAGAGTATGGAGGACTATGTTGGGTATTTCTTTTATTCCAAGGTTGCTCATAGAGCTACTTTTAATTCTAAGCTTGAATAATTATTTTAAGTAATATTTGACACACTACAATTCATGACCTCACCTGTACATCCAGAGCTGCCATCATCCATAGATGATCTTTAGTCACGGTGGGGACGCTAATCTCCGCTTCTGTGTGACGCGACGCTCATTACGACTACTACTCAGAATAATGCGCTGGAGATATTTTTTTACCCGACTTTCCTTTCTGTTTTTGTGCGATTTCTGTTTTCTTTGCAAATCGGTGAATCAGCATATTTGCTCTAACAAAATTAATGCATTTTCTGCTCAAAGAGAGACTTAATGACTCAACAGTTTTTTTCCCCCCCCAAGTAAAAAAAAATTACAGAACGTTGATATAAAAATACATTTATAGCCTATTAAATTTTACATTTAAAAACAACACATGAATGGATCAAATTTAGAACTCACTTTTTATGATATTCATAAAAAGTAACTATTACTAGCCCTTGTAATTATCAGAACTGATATTATTTTACCCTCTGAGAGGAGATAAAATAGGATTGAAACAAGTGAGGCTTGTCTTCAGTGAGACCAAACGGGACAGATGAGGCCTCTACTTGAGGCCTTGTTCTCAGATGGTCTCTTGTAAGTGACTAGACCAGTTCTAGACTGAGGTGTCATAGATCCATGAACCTGCTTGTTCCTGCTGGTGTCAGAAACGAGACCGGGATCCAACAGCAGGTGAAACAAAAATGTCAAAGTTTATTGAAAACTGTGATAACAAAAAATGCTCAGTCAATAAATCAGCCGGATAGCAAATCCGCCAGCAAATAGTCAGCTTGATCAGCGCGGAGGTCAGATCGGCCTCTGCCGAGCCCGCGGAGAAGAGAGGCGGCGAACCGGCAATTGAAAGCCGCCGCTGAATTCCAGAGGTACTGCCGAGCGTGGGCAGAGAGAAATCGGAAGGGGCTGCCGTGAAGAGACAGGCCTATGATAAGAGAGAGCCTATGCAGAGAGCAGACCAGAGTCCTAGAGGGGCAGGCAGGTAAAAAGGGAAGGGTGACAAAAACAGGAACGCCAGACCGACTAGACTTAGAAAATTAAACAAAACAAGACTGAGCCGATCTGAGCTACATCACAACACATTATGGACTGACACAAGACAGCAACCATGAGGGCAAGATAAAGGGAAGATAATGAGGACAAAACGGGGTGCAGGTGAGGAGGGAGAATTAGCTAACAGGGATAACAAGAGGGGCGGGGGAAACACCAGGATGACAGCAGAACACATGGCGAGTGTCAAAACAAAAGGCCATGTGCTCCATGACAACAAAGCCTAAGCAGACCCCACCGAGATCGTGACAGCTTGTTTCAAACTATTTCAACACAACAACAGAAGCAGCTTAGGTTGTAGCTAACATTAAATGACTTCCATTAATATATTATCAAAACATGAACTTTTGTTGGATAATTAGCTAACAGGGATAACAAGAGGGGCGGGGTAAACACCAGGATGACAGCAGAACACATGGCGAGTGTCAAAACAAAAGGCCATGTGCTCCATGACAACAAAGCCTAAGCAGACCCCACCGAGATCGTGACAGCTTGTTTCAAACTATTTCAACACAACAACAGAAGCAGCTTAGGTTGTAGCTAACATTAAATGACTTCCATTAATATATTATCAAAACATGAACTTTTGTTGGATTCTTAGAAGGGACTGAAATTAAGGATGTGAAACAGAAAGTGAGTCAGAGATGTTGTTCTTGTTGATGTCCTTAGAAATGGTCTATATTAATTATTTTACAATTGCTAGGACACATTTCTCAATACTTAGGTCACACTAAGTATTCACACTCTTCACACAGCGAGTCTATGTGGGCTATCATTTTTATCATTTGGCACAAAATGCATTCATTGACCACATCTGTCAAATTACATGAATTCCTTTATCACTTCGACACAAACTCCACCAAAAACTTTATGTACTATACAAGCCAATTTGCACATGTTTACATACTGTTTTCAAAACTATTCAAAACCTAGCACAGTACAAAAATGAATAAGACAGAAATGTGCAACATTTCTACAGTAATATCATATAGAAAATTGTTCTGAATGTAAAAAATCTAATACTATCAAAGCATCTGCATGTAGCTGAACATCTTCACAAGTGTTAGTCTTTCACTTTCATTACCATCTGTACAAAATAGGAAACCCTAGGAATAATTGTGTATTGTAATGTAAACATGGAGCATGTAACATACACTGCAGTGAATTATAAACAGTAGAGAGCATCATTCTTGTTTTGTAAAGACATTTTTTCAAAGACAAACATTGTATAATGCTCCCTGTTTTCAGTGTTTTTAGGTTGCTGTGATATGAGTGATAACGTGTGTTTTAGTGGATTTTGAATGTGAAATGAACTGCTGTGTCAAGTTGAAAGATGGTTAGGAGAACTGTGTGAAGAGTTTTGAAGAAGTGACTAAAGTATTGAGAAATGTGTCCTAGCGATTGTAAGAAACTGTAATTCTGAAACTCTTTAACAGCATCCTCCTAACTAATTTTACAATAAAAGCAAAATCTCTCTCTCTTTCACATCTATTCCTCTCCTTGCTTGTAATGTTCTAGACAATGACTGAAATCATGTATTTCTAGCACTTCTCTTAAGTTGAATCACTTGTATTCCTCATTTGTAAGTCGAATCGGATGAAAGAGTCTGCTAAATGAATAAATGTAAATATAAATGCACTCACCTAGATAGCAGTTGGGATGGTAGAGGACAATGGAAAAAGACTATCTTTGCAAACTACATCAGATAATTGTCAATTCAGTTTAAAAACACTATAACATGATTTAATTCATGGTAAAACTATAATACATCGAATGATGGTGCAGTTTTTCTACACTGGGAAACCCTTCTGGCTTAGCCACTGGGTTAGATCCTACCGAAATGATTTGAAACTACATACAATAATGCTTAACTTAGAAATAAAACAGAGGTAAGAGTTTTGTGTACATTTACGTTTGTATATGTACTGTACGCACATGCATACATCCATACATTAGATCACACTGATTATGATATATTGTTCATCTTGTCCGAGTAACCACAATGATTTGGCCCCTGTGGTCACTCAGCTTGTGGAATCACAAAAGTCAGTGTGCTGCTAGATTTAGAGCAGAAGCCCATCATGGCCCTGGTATCTGCTCTGAGAGGTCTCTATGAGCTGCTCTGCTAACAAGACTATTAGTGCTAAACTCCATCCTGTGATGACCAGTCCTTCACTATGGCCTTTAGCTGCTCCTTGTGTGACTCTGTGAACTGCAGGGCATACGCTATCACATGCTTGCATGAGCAATGACAGGGGCATTAGCAACCAATCATTGGCCCTCTACTTCACTAGCAGCACTAACATCTTGATGCTGGACCAGCAGATCCGTTTATCTCTCACTCTGTACTGTTCACATCCTTTAGCATCATAAAGAGAGATGTACTGTATCTGTACAATCAGCAGTCTCCATTAGGTCATGTTAAAGCAGTGTCTCGTGGCATCACTAGCCCATAGAGTACTGGAAGACCACTGATAAACTCTGAGATATGGGCTGAGGGTATAATGTGCACAATGTGCTGTTAGCTTAGCGGTTAGCATTTACAAAATAATAAAGTCCTGAAACATTTACATTAAAATACTGTTTTAGCAGTTCATTTTTAAGGCTTTGAGAGAGCACAGAGCTTTGTAGAATGTCTGTAGTTATCTAATACCACGCCATTTGTGCAAGGTATTACTAAAACAGATTACCACAATCTGGTGAATCCCAACTATATGTAGTGAAATATCAAAAACATAATCCAGAAGAGTTTAAATAACAGCAGCTGCCAATTTCAGGTACAGAGATTGTATATTATCAGGGCCTGATGATTTTTTAACATATACTGTATATTGTTTTTCAAGTTTATTAGTGATCTGTTGAACGTAAACTCTGTGAATTCTGTTTAATGTAGTGCGCCCATGAGCTCCACTGGAGGGCACTCCTTACTACTCCTTTGCCATTCCGTCACAGACTACATATCCCATAAACCTTAGCCTGGACTTATTGTTGTGTGATTACTTCCACCTGTGTGTCATTAGCTTGTTAAGTCTGTGTGTGTATATAAGGTATGTGCTTCAGTTGTGGTTTGTCGGTCGTTGCTTCCTGTACGTGTGTTTCTGGTTTACACTCTCGCCTTCTCCGTGTGGATTATGTTCCTGACTCCTCTATGTGGATTGTACCCTGGTTCGTGGATTGGATTATTTGTTTTTTTGTGTTTAATAAACCCCTGTGCTTGCATTTGGATTCTCGCTCCTCAAGGCTATGGATGCCGTATGTGAACTCTCTGCCTGTCCCGTTACAGCTATGGAGGCCGTTAATGAACATTCAGTCCTGTCTATCACAGCCGAGGAGATTATCAATGAACTCGCGGTGCTTTCTGCCTTGGTGTTTGGGGCCATAAGTAAACTGTCTGTTTTCTATGTTTCAGTTCCTCCGAGGTCTCAGCCCTGGTTTCCTCATCCATCTGCTCCGCTGTGGTGGTCTTCTGCTTCGCTCTGGTGGTCTTCTACTTTGCCTGCTTCGCCGTGGTGGTCTTCTGCTCCGCCTTGGTGGTCTTCTCCACCCTGGTGGTCCTCAGTTCCGCCTGTTCTGCTGGCTCCGCCCTGGCACTCTGCCCTGCCGGCTCTGCCCTGGTGCTCTTCAGCCCCGCTTGCTTCGCCTTGGTGGTCTTCAGTTCCACCTGCTCCGCCCTGGTGGACTTCAGCTCTGCTCTGGTGGTCTTCTGCTCCACCCTGGCTCCCTGGTCTGCCGGCTCTGCCCTGGCTACCTGCTCCGCCGGCTCTGCCTCAGTCTCCACATGGACCTGGCCCTCCATCCCTCCCCCTATTCCGCCTCCGCTCCACCTCCCTCCTGGACTTATGTCAGTTCTTGTTTCAGAGCATCTGGAAGCCGCTCCTTAAGGGGGGGCGGGGGTGGGGGTTTCTGTTACGATCTCTAGCTGGAGTGCCCATGAGCTCCTCTAGAGGGCACTTCAACCCATACAGGGGGACTATTTAAGTCAGACACATGTTCACCCTCATTGCTGCGTATTGAATGAATGTTTGTTTGTTTGTAGCATCTATTCCTGCCATCCTAGTCTCCGCGTTTTTTTTTTAGTTTCCTAGTTTAGCCCTGCCTGTGTTTTTGACCTTAGATTGCATTTGGATTCTCGCTCCTCCTTGTCCTGGCTTGCATGTGACACATATGCTGGTTTTTTCAACAGGGAAACAACAGTACATGCATAAGTGAGACTGAAAGACCTGGAGTTGGCCAACCTCTTTTTGATTTCTTTCCTATTGTCATCAATAATGATTATTTGAACATAGATAGATACACAATACATTACATAAAGGGCATCATTGTTATCAGATCTATTATATTCTAATCATTTGATGCCTTATGATGTAATATAACAAAGAATTTGCTTAGTCAAAATTAATTTACTCAGTGTATCCAGAATTTTCATCCAGGTGCATCAACAGTAAATTTACTTATTTCTGTTTATTTTATAAAGTAATATATAATTATAAGTAAATAGTATAATAATATATTGAATGCATATATAATTAAATTTTCGTTTTATTATTGACCAATAGTTGGCGCTAGAGAGTGCGAAGAAAGTGATGCACTTTTCCAGAACAATGTTACTCGTGGGGACTGCAATATTCTGTGTGACCACCAGGAGTAACATTGTTCTGGAAAAGTGCGTCACTTTTCCATAGAGTACTGGAAGACCACTGATAAACTCTGAGATATGGGCTGAGGGTATAATGTGCAGCTCTGTTAGCTTAGCGGTTAGCATTTACAAAATAATAAAGTCCTGAAACATTTACATTAAAATAGTGTTTTAGCAGTTCATTTTTAAGGCTTTGAGAGAGAGCACAGAGCCTGTAGTTATCTAATACCACACCATTTGTGCAAGGAATTACTTAAACAGATTACCACAATCTGGTGAATCCCAACTGTATGTAGTGAAATATCAAAAACATAATCCAGAAGAGTTTAAATAACAGCAGCTGCCCATTTCAGGTACATAGATTGTATATTATCAGGGCCTGATGATTTTTTAACATATATATTGTTTTTCAAGTTTATTAGTGATCTGTTGAACGTAAACTCTGTGAATTCTGTTTAATGTATGCCGAAAGGCTCAGCCACAAGGGTATCCCAGAGGAGAAAAAAAACTCTATTATCATTTACTGATCATGATTTAATAATATTATAAATAAATAATAATAATATATTAGAATAGTAATAATAATGTTTATAATAATAATAATATATTACCATTAACAAAATCACATTAAAGTAATTTTAACCTAAATGAAGAATTAATGGATGTAGATTGCCCTCCCAAACAACAGTCCATGCATAAGTGAGACTGAAAGACCTGGAGCTGGCCAACCTCTTTTTGATTTCTTTCCTATTGTCATCAATAATGATTATTTGAACATAGATAGATACACAATAAATTACATAAAGGGCATCATTGTTATCAGATCTATTATATTCTAATTATTTGATGCCTTATGATGTAATATAACAAAGAATTTGCTTTAGAATTAATTAATTTTCTGTTTGTGGCTCAGTGTATCCAGAATTTTCATCCAGGTGCATCAACAGTAAATTTACTTATTTCTGTTTATTTTATAAAGTAATATATAATTATAAGTAAATAGTAATATATTGAATGCATATATAATTAAATTTTCGTTTTATTATTGACCAATAGTTGGCGCTAGAGAGTGCGAAGAAAGTGATGCACTTTTCCAGAACAATGTTACTCGTGGGGACTGCAATATTCTGTGTGACCACCAGGGGGCGCATAGATACACAGTCACACAAATTTTTGTCTTGAAAACCATCCTTATGAGGACTTTGAAAAAACCACATGGAGCGTGTCCAAACTCTGTTTGGGAGGTGCCTGTGGGACTTTGCCCGTGGGGACCTCATTTTAGGTCCCCACAGTGACACGAGTCCCCATGAGTCTGTGTGCATTCAGGTCGAAGTCCTCACCAGAATAGAAAAACAAGAACACACACACACTCTCTCTCTCTCTCTCTCACACACACACACACACACACACACACACAGAGACACACACACACACACACTTTTTATTAATCAAAATATGAACTAATCAAGTATAATCAATGTGAATCTAGCCATTTATGTATCAAGTTATTCTACTATTATAATCATGTATATGCCTGTGTGTGAGGCCTGCATGAGAATGGAATGTGCAGACATTACAAAACTGCAGTATATGGTGAAGCTGCACATCCTATTTGGACATTAGACAAAATATATGATGGGGCCTCTTTAGTCGTGGAACATAAATTGGGGCCTCCTCTCTGCTTCTGGGTGGCAGGCTGGAGAAACAGCCAAAAGAGGTAAAAGAGTTGATAAACAATAACCATATGTATGAAATGTATTGAACATGGGCACGCCTTCGGGAAGCACTGTATAAAAGAGAGTACAGACACAGACTCGAGAGATTGTTCTGCAGATTATCTCTAGACTGCATTATCTCTCTGATAATAAAAGTCATTTTTCTGGCATCAAAACCCCAAGTGTTCAAGACTGATTCTTCACAGAAACGGCAAGAGCCACCACAGGAACCATGGTTACATACGTAACCTGAGACGTTATGTTCATATTTTGTGTAGGCATATTACATTATGTAGGCCTATTTTATCAGTGTTGTTCAATAAAACCATGTAATTGCTTGGTTTTGATACTTTATTTGAATCAATTATTATTGCCTCATCGTTAGTTTATATATAAATAGTCATACTAAAGCCTGGTTTTCACTTAGGTCTATTTGTGTTACTAAAAATACCAGATTACTCAACTGTCATAATAATCAGTAGATTACTTGATTACCAAAATAATCATTAGTTACAGCCCTAGATTAGTTAAAATATTTCAAAATACAAATGCATTGTTTTACTTTGTGTGATTAAAAGACAAATATTTTCTCGTTTAAAAAAAAATATCTTAAAAATAGTATTCAAATATTGTCTCATTCTAGTGAAACAAGTATCTGTATATCTCGTGAGCTAAGTGTATTGTCACACACCCTAGTATTGATAAGCGGTGATAAAGCTCATAATTTCCTAAGTGTATGATATAGCTTTCATTCTTCAGGTCA